>NC_134485.1:78466733-78544632 GCF_040206685.1 Ascaphus truei
CCGGAGCACATGTGAGTTGGTGTTGCGGCATGTAGGTAATGTAGTGAATATTTTATTACTTGACCGGAGCACATGTGAGTTGGTGTTGCGGCATGAAGTGGTACAGTGTTCCAGTGTGAGTAGGGTGTTGCGGGCATTTGAGGTAAAGGTAGCGTTGATTATTGAATGCGGCAAGTACTGAATATTGTATTAGTTGACCGGAGCACATGTGATTTGGTGTTGCGGCCAGCGGCCATTTTATAAAAGTATTGGTAAGTGCGTAGGTAATGTGCGCTCGGAGCGCACATGTCACTTGCTGTTGCGGCCATTTTATCAACCAATATAATAATTAAGTGCGTAGGTAAAGGTGGCGGTTATGATAGAAAGTGAAGTGGTAGAGTGTTCCAGTGTTGCTGTGCGGGCATTTGAAAGGCATTTTAACGGTAGCGGTGATGATTTAATGCGGGAAGTACAGAATAATGTAGTAGTTGAGCGGATCACATGTCAGTTGGTGTTGTGCGTAGGTAATGTGCGGAGCGCACATGTGAGTTGCTGGTGCGGCCATTTTATAAAAAAATTATTAAGTGCGTAGGTTAAGCTGGCGGTTATGATTTGGCGGTTATGATTTAAAGTGTTTACACAGGATGGAGAAAGTGATAAAGTGATGGAGAAAGTGAGAAAGTGGGCATATTAATATGTAAAGTCTGTGCTGTGTGTATCATATACAAAAAGGGCAATGTTAAAGTGGCCACGTGGGCATATAGAAATATGTAAAGTGTGTGTTGTGTGTGTATGATGGGATGACAGTAAGTGCGTAGGTAAAGCTGGCGGTTATGATTTGAAGTGTTTACACAGGATGGAGAAAGTGAGAAAGTGGGCATTGTAGGAAGGGGAATTAGAAAGTGCTGCATTTTAAAGTGGCCATTGGAAAGTGGGCATATGTAAAGTGTGTGTGTGTGTGTATGATGGGATGACAGTGGCCATTGGAAAGTGGGCATATGTAAAGTGTGTGTGTGTGTGTGTGTGTGTGTGTGTGTGTGTGTGTGTGTGTGTGTGTGTGTGTGTGTGTGTGTGTGTGTGTGTGTGCAGGGGAATTTGAAAGTGGTGCATTTCAAAGTGGCCATTGGAAAGTGGACATATGTAAAGTGTTTATATACAAAAAGGGGAATGTTAAAGTGGGCATGTGGGCATATATAAAAATGTCAAGTGTGTGTTGTGTGTGTATGATGGGATGACAGTGGCCATTGGAAAGTGGGCATATGTAAAGTGTGCGTGTGTGTGTGTGTGCGTGCACACACAGGGGTGAGAGTGTCAGATGAACTTACCAAGGACTCTGCAGGGCGTGTGTGTGTGTGTGTGTGTGTGTGTGTGTGTGTGTGTGTGTGTGTGTGTGTGTGTGTGTGTGTGTGTGTGTGTGTGTGTGTGTGTGTGTGTGTGTGTGTGTGTGTCTACACACAGGGGTGAGAGTGAGATGAACTTACCAATGACTCTGCAATGCTTCTTTGGGGGTATGCTGTCAGTGCAAGTGTGTGACAGTGAAGTAGGTGTGTGTCAGTGATGTCAGTGTAAGTTTTGGCCAATGACAGTCGTGTGGGCGGTGTGTGTCACAGTGGGGCGTACCTCTTGGGCAATGACAGTCGTGCTGGCCACGGACCAATCACATTCACCGCAGCTAGTACCAACCTTTGATTTTATATATTAAGATATATATATTTACATTCTTTCTTTAAAGCAACAAAACATGCGAAATCTTATGTTTTTAAAAACGAAATCAGTTCTGTAGTATTAGATAATACGTACTGCGTTTTTTAAAAATTATTATTCAACTCAATGCCATTTTTTATAAGTTTTAATATACTGTACCGAGCACCCTTTGATTTATATAACAGGTTTTAGCCACCTCCCCAGCAGTGGGACACTTTCCTGTTTGTGATCATTTGTTGCCAATATCCCCAGCAGTTTGAGCTGCAAACTGTAATAGACAACTTTACATTAGTAATGTAAGGATACATTGTAGCTGCTGAGTTACACTGACTGAAGCAGCCATTATGTTAGTCACACAATCAGGATTTTTACAGACTTATAACAGGAGCACCAAATGATTGCCAGCTTAGGAAAGAATGTAGAATTATACATTGTCGCGTGCTTTACGTATACACATAATAATTTTAAAAAAGGGGGAATGTAGTATTGCTGATTTAATCGTCTCTCTGCCCTTATGACACCCAGGGAATATCCCAAGCTTTTTTTACATTGTGCATCCCCTGGTAGAAACTATTGGTTCCGCGAACCCCTAATTCAGGGGGGGTTGGGGGATCAACTCCAGTCCTCAAGGGCCACCACCAGGTCAGGTGTTCAGGATAACCCTCCTTCAGCACAGGTAGCTCAGTCAGGGTGCTGATGCAGAGATATCCTAAAAACCTGACCTGTTGGTGGCCCTTGAGGACTGGAGTTTCCCACCCCTGAATTAGGAGCAACACACACTTAATAAGGTCCCTAACTGCAACTCAGTGTTTATAGACTGCATGGGTGATATAGCGGGTCAATGATTGCGAGAGCTTCCAAAGTCACACCCCACAATGCCTTGCCACAGTGGACGCAAAGCATTTTGGGGAGCGACTTTGGAAGCTCCTGCTGTAATTGACAGCTATATTGCCCATGTTAAGGTGAAGTTTGGGCCTTACTAAATGCATAGTCCCCACACAGGCTCAGGAGCCCACCTAACTGCCTGGGATCCAATAAATATTTTGGGGAGTGAACGTGGAGACACCGCCCAACCCGGGCAGCGCGAGATTTTTCTGAGGGGGGGGTGGGAAGAGTGCGGGGCCTCTGCAACCGCCCGTGCCCCCCCCCCCCCCCCCCAAGGCATGTAAATTAAATGCCGGGGGATCGCGTGAGGCCTCCGCAACTTCCCTTACCTGGTCTTCGTCAACGCTGCGTCAAATGACGCCGTAGGGTCACGTGACCCCGCTGCGTCATTTGACGCTGAAGCAGGGGGAGCACAGACTGAAAAGCTTGGGCACCCCTGCTCTAGGGAATCACTGTCCGGGAGGGAGATTGCATTCACAGAAGTGGATAGGACACTCCACTTCCATTGACGTCATGGGGAGCCGGCCACAGCCATGTGATCGCTTGCAGGCTTCTGGCACCGGAAGGGTCCCTGATAATTGTATTTAAGGAAGCCAACTGCATTGTTAAACTGCTCACAAAATATTTGACTTTATTATGCACACGCGGTGTCTGTTTGTGAAAATTGTTCTGTGACCCTCAACCAAAAACATGTTCCAAATGAGTATACAACAGGAAATAAATAAGGGTACAAAGCTTTGAACTCACAAAAACATGCAGAAAATGTTAAAACAACACTTGTATTTTAAAGCAGCAAAACGTGAAAACTTATAAAGGTATTTTTTTTAAATAAATCAGTTCTGTAGTATTAGATAATAGTGATTTTTTTTGTATTATTATTGAATTGTTAATGCCGTGTTTAATTCGTTTTAAAGCATCCTTTGATTTCTATACCAGGTTTTAGCCCATCTCCCAAGCAGTGCAACACCTTCCTGTTTGGGATAATTTGTTGCCAATGTTCCCAGCAGTTTGAGCTGCAAATTGTAACAATAGATCATGTTACCTTGGCAATAGCAGGATACATTGTAGCTGGAGTTACACTGACTGTAGGATTGATTAAAACTGAAAGGCGGCCATTATGGTAGGCACACAAATCAGGATTTCAACAGATTTAGAACAGGAGCACCAAACGATTGCCAGCTTAGGTAAGAATGTAGAATTCATTGTCACGCTGTTTACATATAAAAATAAGAATAAAAAAGGGGTGTGGGGGGGAGAGATGTAGTATTGCTGCTTTAACAAGTAACCACAAATTACATATTATAATAGCTGTGACCAAATGAATCGTGGTATAAAAGGAACAAACGCGTCATCATAGCACAGAAAGTTATCTGATACTATAAAACATTCATTATAACACTTCTGTACACACAGAAACACTGCACCTGTGCTAAAAAGCTGACAATCGGACTACAACAGGAGACAGATACTGATGATATTTTTCTCATATAGCACGGGCAGTAGTTTAAAAATAATCATTCATCGAGCTCGTTAGAATAGCATAGAAAGTCTGAGGTTCTGATGCACAAATTGCCGCCCTTTTCCAATTCGGAGCGAGCGAGCGAGCACACAGCCAGAAGTGCAAACCAGCGCTTAGAGGGGGAGCTCAAATTTCTCACTGTGCCAGGACAGGAAGCTTGTTAAGAAGGATTGCACTGTACGGTCTGCCCTTCCCCCCAATCACTGTGTAGTGAGGAGGGCTCTCCCAAGAATGAGACACAGCTGGGGGGAGAAAAAAATAACACACTCCACCCTCAGAACATCTGTGTTCACAAGAAAAAGCCGGCACCATGAACATGATCACACCGCCACTACAAGGTTGCGAATGCAGGCGAAAGACGCCCTGCGTACAGTAATGTGTCTGGATAGACATAGTCTAGTGCAGTGTTTTTCAGCCGGCGTTTCGCTAAAGGGTTCCCTGCCATTCTCAGGTCATTTGACAATTGCACCAAATACAGAAGAATTTACAATGCATCTGATCTCAGACGTGCTATTAGAGAGGGTTGGGGTTCCTTACAATGCATCTGATCTCAGCCGTGCTATTAGAGAGGGTTGGGGTTCCTTACAATGCATCTGATCTCAGACGTGCTATTAGAGAGGGTTGGGGTTCCTTACATTGCATCTGATCTCAGACGCGCTATTAGAGAGAGCTGGGGTCCCAGACTTTCACAATATAATTATAGGGTTCATTAACGAATAAAAGGTTGGAAAGCACTGGTCTAATGTACTTCGTGTGTCATATGCAGCGGTTGAATTTGCCTAAATAAAATGAGTGGTACTATGGCTGATTCAAAAATATTGTAGACCTAATAAAACATTGAGGTGTATTTTATTGCCAGTGGTACTCTGGGTCTTTGTGACACAAACACCATCACTTAGATTGTAAACTCTCTGTGGCATGGATTTCCTTTCCTATTATATTCCTTTGTTGCACTGATTATATACATTTCCTGTACTCTATTGTCTCTTTTGTAAAGCACTGAGTACACTGTGCGCACTATATAAATAAACACATACATACATACATCAGACTTTGATCAGTGATGACGTGACAGTGAATGCATGAGATTAGTGAGCACATGTAGGTGGTGTGTGTTGTGCAATTCAGCTGTCAACAGACATACATGCTGTCCCGATGACGTATATTTAATGAATACACATTGTATATGCAACTAGAAAGCAGGTGTGAACGTAGGGTGTAACTACCTGCTTAGTAATCATACAATATGTGTAACATGTTATGTGTAATCAGTGGGCATGTGTGTAGCATATATCAGATGTGACCAGCCACAGGGTGCAAAATAACTGCGGTACAGTTTGACTACTGCATTTAATTTATGATCAGTGAACATGTTTAATTATGCATGTTACACATTGCACCACTGTGCATGTGGGATATCAGTACTGCATATGCATTTACAGTAGCCAAGGCAGTAGGTTTTTTTTAAGCCTTATTTTGGTTAAGGAACCCAAAAATTCTATTGTGAAATTCTGAGGAACCCCAACCCTCTTATAGCAAGTCAGAGATAAGATTCATTGTGAGGAACCCCAACCCTCTCTAATAGTGCGTCTGAGATAAGATACATTGTACATTTTTCTGTATTTGGTAACATTTTCAAAGACTTGAAAATTGCAGAGAACCCTTTAGGGATGCCCGAGGAACCCAAGGGTTCCTAGAAACCCCTGTTGATGAACAATGAGCTAGGGTCTGTGCAAAGCATATATTAGTATGTTGTATATTAGAAGTATTAGTATTGTATATTAGAAGTTCATTGAGTTTAGAATTTGCATTTGAAATCTCAAATGTGTAATCAATGTATACAAATTTTGCATATTACATATTCTGTCAGCACATACACACATTCTGCATGTCACATGTGATTAGTATGTGTACGCACTTCAAGTGTCCATCCAACTTTAGATTGCAAGCTCCTTGGACTAGGAGGCACCTAACCTATTATGTTATCATGCGTAAATGAATGTTTTCGGTTTGTTATGCGTTACTGTCTCTCACCCCCATTGTACTGTGTTGCAGGAGATATTGGCACATAAACTATAATAATACATATACTGTCTCACATTCACATCATGTTTACGTAGCGTATGCACAAGCGTGATCAACGCATCCGAACTTTCACCGCAGCTTATGCTGCCTGTCAATGGAACAACAAAAATATAGCTGTACATAAGCTTCTGAGACCCGAGGAGAATCTCTTTCAGAAACTCAGCAGCATACGCAAGCCCTGCCACTGTGGTGAATGTGCAAAATGGAGCGCACTCTACACAGAACCTAGCTAGAATGAGACGGATAAAAGGATGACACCAGTATTGGCTGCCTGACTAACTGGTGCAGACTGTCAGCACCTCTCAGCGTCATTATGCAAGCTTTTCCACCTGAAGCATGGGGACTGCAACTCCCTCTGGGTTTATACATTGCTACATTATAGTAATGAATTATACAGATTTTGAATGTACATAACCCCCAAAGAATGCCCCCTGCACTGAAGGTACCAGATGCAACACTATCTGTGCCCAGCCTGCAGGAGGTTGCATGTCCTTGTATTGCAGCAGCCTCAGCCTCCCTGCAATGCATACATAATAATCACAGTGAGGGTGTGCGTTATTACGCGGATCAGTCTGTGTGTGCGTGCAGCGCGTGCTGCTCCTCCCCCCGCAGCCTGTATGTCTGCTCCGTGTCCCGCTCACACTCGCACAGAACCTCCCCCCTCCGCGGGAGTGTCCCCGGCGCACGTGGGGGGAGAGGGGTGGCGCCTGACACGTCATCAGCCCATAGTAACCAGCTAACTCCCAACGTTCCGAAATCGAACTCCGCCAGACATGCCCGAGCCGGGGATTTAAAGTGACAGTAAACTACCCCACCGCCAATTGTATAGAAGGGAGAGAGACAGAGAAGTCTCATGTGAAGCGATGGCGGAGTCATGACCTAAGGGTCAAAGATCGGCGGTGAAAGTGTTATGGGGAGAGGCGGCTGGAAGTCATATGACCCCCCCCCCATGTCATCGCATTATGCAAAGCTGGGGATTTGCCACCGCCCTGGACTAGAAATCCACGGCAGAGTTTCATAAGGAAATTGCATGACATTAAAATGTTGCTGCTGCGGTTGTTCTTGATTATCCCTCGTTATCCATATACTGTACAGTACCATAAAAATGCCCAACGTGGTTCAGGCGATGAGATCAGATGCTTTCGGGGTGTATATATCAAAATAATGTAGTAAGACAGCTAAGCCCATCTGACAAGCTGAACCACGAGATACTGCAGACCAATGCAAAATGAGGAAATGACTGCAAAATAATCATAGCCGCAGATCACTGCTGATTCCTGCAATGCTCATCTCATACACCCCCTCCCAGCAGTGGTGTAGCAAAGATCTACACTGGCAGTTCTTTTATTCCCCTTTATATTACCAGACAGTGTAATGCAGAACTGATTCAGTCAGACACATTACTGTATACAGACCAAGCAACACAATACACCACCCAGACACCAAGCAAAGACTGCAGCTGCAAACCCATGAAGCCGGCATCCACTTATAAGACAGGGGGGGGGAGATCTGCCCTTCTAATGACACGAGCTGTGTGCATCAGCCCTCTGATCCCACAGCCACACATCAAACCCCCTTTTTTGCTTTGTGGAAATGGTGCCCTGTATCTTTAAAAGTGTACAAATCCCCATTGAACATGCTGTCCCCCCTTACCACGTGTTCTCTGTTGTTGCTGGGCTTGCCATTCCAGGAACAGGGCTGCTTGCAATAAGGTCTCCAGGCTCATCTCTCACTCACACACAATGATGATCCCTGATCCTTCTGATTTTCCAATCCGCCCCAAAAAAATAAAATAAAAAAAATAGCAGGGATGTCTTAAAATTTCTTCATTTCCCCTCCCCCCCCCCAATCACCCCCAAGAAAAACAAAACAAAATTATAAATAAATGCAACACAAAATATAACCCAGATCCCCCCACGAATCTTCCAGACAAGAAAAGGGTTGCAACAAGATGGCGATGAGTAACAGAAACACAACAAGAAAAAAAAAAAAAAAGGGGGACTAACACAGCCCTGAGCTACTATAGGGCGGAGAGAAAACCTGGGCAGGAGCACTGGATCCCAGTCACAAGGGAGGATGCAGTCAGGGATCTGCTTTTGGTTTCTGGTTGCAGAAGAAGAATTCACACTTGCCACCCCTGCTGCAGATCAACCTGACAGTGCTGCAGTGATGTGATATGCAGGCGTCTGCTCAGCACCATCCTACACTCAGGTTTCAATAGTACTTGGTAGACAAGCTGTGCAATACATGATTACCAGGGATCCACATGTGTGGATATATATATCTTTTGGGGGGAACACGGTATAACACAGCTCCTGTACTTTTTTCCCCATAGCATTATTGTAATAATTAAAAAAAAATATGTATTTTTATGTTTTCTAAAACAATTACAATGTACAGGCGGGCCCCACTAATACAGCGGGTTTCCGTTTCAGACCCCCGCCGAAAAGCAGACATAGCCTTTTGACCCCCACGTATGCATCATCTCTACTCAGAGGCGAAGGATGCGCTCCACGGCCCACTGTGAAAGCCTCCCCAGCGCTAGCACCCACCGGAACCTAGCCTTGGTGTTCCGCCTGCCCAAGCTGGAGCTAGGGGAAAAAACAGAACCGATATCCGGTGAAGGCCGCCCATTGCCACACCCCAGGGCCGCTGCCCGTGTCACGGTGACCCCATGATGGCAAGCCACAGCAGAGCCACGCAGATAAAGAGAGCCAGGACATAACACCAAGCAAGCGTCTCGCTCGTGTTCTGCTGCAGGCACCTACACTGATCATCCGCCGTATTAGCGGAACACCGAAAAGTGGGGCCCTACTGTAATATTATTTACAAAAGTAACAGATTCGACATGATTTAGAAATGTGAATAAATGTGTATATTATTGCGCATGTCCAAAAATAATTCCCCCTTCCTTGGTCCCATCCTCACATCAGTCTCCTGACCTTTTTTTTTCTAGAAATTGTCAATCCACTGCTGGATGAAGGCCTCCTCAAGGAATATATATATATACATATACAGCAGGGCCCCGGGTATACGTTGGGTTCCATTCCAGGGGCCCGCCGTATAGTGAAAATCGCTGGAAAGCGGATCCGGCGATTTTCAGTTATGTGCATGCGCAGACCGGCGTTTTTGCCGTTCTGCGCATGCGCGGCCTATGGTTTGCGCGCGCAGGCTACGGTATGCACGCGCAGACTACGGTCTGTGCGTGCGTGCCTGTTGCACCCGTCCGTTCTGCGCATGCGTGGCGTATTATCCAACATGGCGGCCCCCTTCTCGGTACCTCCATATCGGAGGATCGCCGAAAAGCGAAGCGCCGAGAAGTGGGACCCTGCTGTATATATATATATATATATATACTGTATATATATATATATATATATATATATCGGCAATAGCCTTGTTAGTCCAGTTGCGATAGTGCAGAATAAATGAGTTCTTCAGTATTAGGCTACGGCCCCGCTGGCGCTGACCGCGCTCATGCTTGAGAGCACTGACGTCACCAACTCTCCAAGCATGAGAGCCGGGTGTCCTAGCTATTTTACAGGGGGGGGGGGGTTTGCAGGCAATCTGAGCGTGCTTCAAGGTCTCTTTTTTGTTTATCTAAGCGCCGAGCGTGTGTGCACGAGCCGGGGTGGGGCAATTAAAATTGCCGAAACTAAACTTGGCAAGCACCGCGCGGTCAGCACGCTCAGCGCTAGCATGGCCGCAGCTTACGGTGATACATTTTTACTTGGACTAACAGTTTGTCATAAGACAGGTTTTTGAGAGTCCTGCTCTCTTCTTCAGGTCAGCAATACTAGTTTACAGAGGAATCTGCTAAAACAGGTTTATAGCATGTATTTATATATATATATGCATGTATAAATATATACATACATACAGGCTAAGCACACCTCAGAAATGTATGATAAAGGTATGTTTTGGCGCGTTTGCCCTGATAAAAGTCCCTTTGAGGACCGAAGCGTTGTTTTTTTCTATAGACTTCAAATACACGTTTTGGACCTTACCAACATGGTGCCGCATTTTGTTCATCCAGCTAAACTCCGCGATAAAGTCACGGTTGCTGCCCTGGGTGATGTACCTGTTTATAGAGGTTATATAAATATATATATATATATATATATATATTATTTTTTCTATATGTAACAAACAATATACCTGCAACAGACTAAATATAAATAAATGATGCTAAAGTCAGGTCAAAGGTATGGCTAAAAATAAAAGTGAAATCTTGTTTGTCTGTGGGTCTGCCACGCCTCTCGCTCTCATTGGCCTGCGGGGTGGGGTGACGTCACGGCCAGGGCTACGTAGGCCATGAGACTCACACCACCCTCACACCGCGTGCGCCTCGGAGACAGTGGCGACCCAGACGCCGTGCACTGCACAATCCAAC
This sequence comes from Ascaphus truei, assembly GCF_040206685.1. NCBI lineage: Eukaryota > Metazoa > Chordata > Amphibia > Anura > Ascaphidae > Ascaphus > Ascaphus truei. The sequence goes on from NC_134485.1 coordinate 78,477,299, forward strand.
CGCCTCACACCCTCCACCCACCCGGCTCTTCTCCTCACCCCGTGGGATCGGGGGGGGGGAACGACCGCCGGGGACCTGGGTGAGCGCGCCTTTGACCAAGGGCCTACCCACAGGCCCTTCGTGCCGGGGACGAAGCTGAGGGGGGGGAACAAGCGCCGGGACAGCATAAGGCCTGGGACATAGACAGTTTGCCCGTGCGGAGGCGCGCTGAGGCTCTCCCTGGCCTTAGACAGCACGCCGTCCATGGGCGTGTCTGGGGGCCGCTCACTTGACCGGCCCTGTGCTCCGGCGAGCGCCAAATCTGAAAACTTGGTGAGACACATGCTTCCGCAAGCGTGCGGAAGTGTGCGTGAGCCCCTGCTAAAGCCGCTCTCATTGCGGCTGCAGGGGCTCAGTGCTGAGTGTGAGTGCGCCTCAGCACGGATCAGCAAGGCTGATCCCATTATGTCCACAGGCCTAAGGCTAAGCCCACATCACTCACCGCACACGGCCACTCTGCTGTTCTCCTCACCCCGCGGGACCGGGGGGGGCGACCGCTGCCGACCAGGGTGAGGTGGGTGAACGGCCACGCGCGCCAGGGACCGTAGTGAGGGGGGGGGACAAGCGCTGGAAACATTTGCGGAGCGCCGCACACGCACCCATCCACTCTGCTCTTCTCCTCACCCGGGGGGGGGCGACCGCCGCCGACCGGGGTGAGGTGGCTCCTCAGCGGGGACCTCCGGAAGCGCCTGGGAAGGGGGGGGTAGGAGCGCCGGGGACAGGGTGACCCAGCGCTGGAGAGAGGGGGTGGGGGAAACAAGCGCAAGGGACAGGGGGGGAGGAGGAAACACTGCTAGGGACGGGGGGGGGTGGGGGGTGTACAAGCATGGAGGGGGGGAAACAAGTGTCTGGGACGTGGGGGTGGGATGCAGGGGGGCGGGAGAATGATGAGGGCCGCAGGGGGGAAGAGATGAGGCCGCAGGGGGGTGAGAGTGATGCGCTGCAGGGGGGGGAGAATGATGTGGGGTACAGGGGGGTGAGTGATGTGGGGTGCAGGGGGGTGAGAGTGATGTGGGGTGCAGGGGGGTGAGAGTGATGTGGGGTGAAGGGGGAGTGATGTGGGGTGCAAGGGGGAGTGAAGTGGGGTGCAGGGGGGGAGAGTGATGTGGGGTGCAGGGTCTGAGAGTGCTGTCCGGTGCAGGGGGGGACAGCGGGAAAATGTACTCCCGGGCAACGCCGGGTATATCAGCTAGTATAATATAACTACAAGAAAAAACAGTAACCTAAATAGCACTCAAGCATATAAAAAAAAAAATATATCAATTTATTAAGCAAAATCTAAGATAAAACAATTAAAACAGTCTGAGGAAATCCATGAATCTCAGTGATGCCTACAAAGTACATAGGATGAACAACAGAACCTCAGTCTAATAAGATATAATCTGTTTTGACATAATTAAACTCAAGCAGAAATAACCTGATTCCTACGGTTCAGGGTGAATAATAATGATCCCTCCCCTACCTAGACCGGCCGGTCAGGCACTTATCTGCTGTGACAAGACACCCCAAACACACTACAAAATACATATACAGCGAAACAAGAAAATAAAGAATATAATCTTCTAGAAATACATCATTTGAATACACAAGACTATGCTTTATTTTTTGAACGTGTGTAAGAATGCATGTGAATAGATATAGATTGTGAGCTCTTCGGGGCCGCCTCTCCCTGTGCCATGTGCCGTCGTTTACCTGTTGCACTTATCCCCATTGTTTGTCAGTTATTTACCTCGTGTGGTAATTGTGTACAGCGCTGCGTACACTGTCATATAACTAACATGATACATGGTTCTTGCGTTCCAATCTTTTATAAGATGAATATAAAATATACAGCGGATGCTAAGGTATTGAATACAGTTAATTCCACCAGCAATAACCGCTCTCCAGATGCAGACAGTTATATACACTGAACCATGGGGGTGTTAGGAGGGGGGTCCTGGGGCCCCCAACCCCTGGGTTTATACAGCTTTACATTAGAGTCATTTATGTATGTTACTGATTTCGTATGTGTATGAGCTCCCCCCACAAAACTGACTCTGGTACATTTGCATTGATGTATCCCCTGTGCATTACATCCCCCGTGCTGACACTTTCAGGACTCATCCCTGTGTGCTCCTGGCCGGGCTTTCCAGCTGCCCCTCCCCCCTGCAGTGCCTTTGCATCTCATTAAAATATGTCATTCCCAGTTCAGCCAATCAGAGGCCGGAACAACAAGGCATGGAGCTGCTCCACATGGACACCCTGCACTGTCTGACGCCGACACATTGCCATTTAAAGGGACAGGGGCCTGGCTTCCCCTGCCACAGTATCAGCCTGTTTGCTGCAGACCTAAGATTGCTTATTACCCATGTCACTGACTGCTGGCTGACCTCCCCCTCCCCTGTAACAACAGGTTGGCACATGGCTGCACACCTATAATCAGTGAATATGTTTATTATAGGGACATCGCATGCTTTTTAGTAGTTGCAGAGTTTGATAAGAGTCCATTACCCTCTCATTGATGCAGATACCTGGATATAGTCATGTATAAACAGTGGAGGATAAATATGTATAAATAGGGGAAATGTGTTTAAACGTGAGGGCAAATTAATGTGCAAGAAAAAAATGGTAACCCTTTCTCTGCCATACAGGTGGATTAATGGTGCCCTCCGCCAGGTTTTCGTTGTGACCACTGATGTTTAACCCCAGTGCACAGTCATTAGCACACACCGGGACGCACACAATCCACACACTGATATAAACAGGTACAGACACAATGATGCACAAAGATACTTCTACACACAAAGGCACTTAGATTGTCAGCTCTCCAGGGCAGGGATTTTCTTTTCTATTGTCTGAATTTATATTTGCCGCTCTTATTGTATTATGCGTCTCTGTAATGTATTCTCATTTCTAAGGCTGCGGCCCGCTAACGCTGAGCGCGCGGTGCTTGCCGCTTTTACGTACATAAATCTTTAAGTGTAAGTCCCGCTCACGCGGTGCGTGCGCTCACTCAAGCTTGGCGCTTGAGTAAACAATTTTTTTTTACTTTCAAGCGCGCTCAACTTGCCCGCAACGCCCCCCCCTCCCCACGCGCGCGCTTGCGAAATAGCCAGGACTCCCAGCGATCATGCTAGGAGACTTGGTGACATCACCGCTCTCAAGCATGAGCGCGTCAGCACCAGCGGGGCCGCAGCCTAAAGCACTGCATACATTGGAGGTGCTATATATACACATACATTAACATTCTAAACAGACACACTGATATATACAGTGGTATACACAGATTTTTACATGCACACTTCCACGTGGTTATATAAATGTAAGCCTGGGCTTTTTGTGTTGCTTATGTGTGCATTTTGCCCCCAATGATCGTATAGTTTTTGTTGTGTGAAATGGAATGTCTGTGTTCTTTGTCCTGGTGACAAGTGTGGTGGGGCTGTGAAGGCAATAAGGCATTTTTACTATATTATTCAAAACAATATGCATGCTTTAGTTGCACCAGAAAGAGAGCTAACCATTTGTTCAAGCAATCAAATTTTACTAGCAGGTATTCCACTTCCAAAGCAATTCACTAACACTGCAGCATGGCTTATGGGGGATTGGGTTGGACAGAAGACCCTATATCAATCACGTGCATTGTGTGTTCATTGAACATCGGTTGGGCCCAGATGTTCCTTTAATCTACAGCTAACCCACAGTCTCAGTTTAATCATGGCTGTAGAAAAGCACTACATAGTCAGCAACAACTGCAGATGCCACAAAAGTTCTGATCACATAAAATATATCACAGATTACATGCTTAGAACAGCCCTCTACTCGATCTCCAATAAATTGCTGGTTCATGTAACTTTGCGAATACGTTTTGGAGTATGCACTCATGTAACGCACAGCCTCTTAGAAATTGAAATGGTGCACCAGATGCTTTAAAGGGAAGCTTCCTGAGCGGGTTCCCATATGTGGCATTAATAAGTAGAGTAGGGCAGCAGGCACTCAAGGTTGCAAATAAAATATAGAAGATTTATTCAGTTATATGGCGATACGTATCATCCGCATGGTCAGGGGTTGCCAACACCAGTTCTCAAGGGCCACTAACAGGTCAGGTTTTCAGGATATCCCTGCTTCAGCATAGGTGGCAGTCATTGACTGAGCCACTGATTGAACTACTTGTGCTGAAACAGGGATATCCGTAAAACCTGACCTGTTGGTGGCCATTAAGGACTGAAGTTGGCCACCCCTGACATGGCTGGACGATATGTATCACCATATAACTGAATAATTTTCTAAGTTTTCTTTGCAACCTTGAGTGCCCGCTGCCCTACTCATCATGTAACTTTGACCCCATCTGAACTGTTCAGAAACATGGCTGCTTTATGTAAAACCTATAACGTGCAGTCCCACTTCGAAACATATTCTAATTGCGATAAAATGAGAGTTCCTTTCTGCAATATTTTAGATTTGCTTCCTGTTAGGTTGTCCCAATGTTGATCAAAGGGGACAGAGGAGGGGGGGGGGGGGGTATTATTTCTTAAGAGTTGGGATTATGAGAGCAAATGGCCCTTCTGGCAGCGAAAGAGTTAAATAGAACGAAACAGTTTTAAAAAGAAAAAAAGTGGCTGGTTATCTCCTTTGGCACTGAAAGGGTTAAGAGAAGGGTACCTGCTTAACCCTTCACGGACAGGCTGGCCAGCAACACACTGCACTACCTTGAATGAACCCACTGGCATGGAAGGGGTTAAGGGAGCACGAGGGTGTTAAAGGGACAGGTAGCAGGGTGTGTCTCCAGCACTGCGCGACTTGTGTGTTTTTCTGCACATGCTGGGGATGTGTGGGTGAGGCCCTGTGCTACGTTTCACAATAATTCTGCAGGGAGGAGCAGGAGGAGCCCGGGGGGGGGGGGGTGTTACACGAACGCGTGATGTGAGGAGGCGGGAGATCCTGCCTCCCAATAGTGGCTATGGGGATAGAGAGATTTTACTCGTAGCGTATGCATTTGTTACACATTATGAGAAAGTCCGTGTGCGTGCTCTCTATTCCTTCGCCTATGAAAGCTGGAGCCGTTTCCTGCCTTGTAGTATGCACCCGTGGCAGCATTCAATGCAACGGGAGTGCTCCTTGCAAACAGTGTTGCCTATAGTGAGTGCCAGGGTTGATTTCTTAAAGGCCCAGTCACCTCTTCCCCCCACCCAGAAAAAACCCCAAAGTGAACTACTAGCAGTGGTATGTTTAATGCTATCCCATTTCTGGAAGGCAGATGGACTGCATTGCAGGCTATAGGAGAGGCTCTGGTTATGTCACAGCCTTTGAAGTAGGTGAATCTGGTTTAAATCCGGATGTCCGCTCCCTGTGACCTTGGGCGAGTCGCTTTATCTGCCTGGGCCTCAGGCAACCACAATAAGATTGTGAGCTCTAGGGGGCCAGGGGCTCGTCGTGGCTGCAAAATTCTACGTGCAGCGTTGCGTACACTGTCGGTGCTATATAAGGAAAAAAATAGATTATTTCTGGTGTCGGTGACATGTAGATAAAATAGTCGGCTGCTCTCAAAATGTAATCGGTGATCCCTTATTTAATCAAATCTACTTGATCACATCTTATATGCTGCCTGCAGTTATAGGCCATGGTGCCTTCGTCCGCGCGGAGGCTGCGGGAAAGCGGGTGCTTTCCCTGGCCGTGGGGGGCGTGCCTATGGGCGTCACGGAGCTGTTTCGCCCTCATTGGGCGAACCGCTCACGTGACCTGTCGCGCTGAGAAATCAGTTAAACTGGTTTCTCACGCGACGCGCGCCCCCTCCTGCCTTCGCACCCACACGTCGCCCAGCGTGCAGACGCGTCCACACGGTGTGCAGTACCATGGCCCCAGCCTAAAGGTTTTGGGCTTTACTACAGACTGGTGACTGTCCTGGGTAAACTGGGACATTTCTGATATGCGGAATGAGTGTCAGTCAAGTGGTGTTATTTTTGCATGCTCCCTCTATACTGCAGGGGTGCGCAAACTGGGGCGTGCGGTGGTAACAGAGGTCCCGCGCTCTTACCCAAAGCATTTAAAGTAAATGTCGGGGGACGCGCGAGGCCTCTCTAACTCACTTACCTTGATTCAGCCGGCTTCGGGCGACGCATCGCCATGGCAATGCCGCGGTGGTTATGTGACGTCACATGACCCCGCAGCATCATTTGACACCGGCACAAAGGTAAGGGGGGGCGGGAGCACTGGGGGAGAGCAGGAAGGGGGGCACAGCACCAAGAGTTTGCGCACCCCTGTTCTATAACCCAGATTCCCTAAAGAATGCTAAGCTTTAGCACAACTCACTGCCTATTCAAATGAATAGGTGTTAAGGTGTGCTAACTTTTAGCAGTCTCTGGTGAATATGGGCCTATGTGTGATGGCCACAAATAAGGGAGAAAGCAGACACTCACAGTCACGTAACATTGCCAGAAGAAGAACAAAAAACTTTCAAAACGATTTGCAAATTGGTGCCTTTTTAAAAAGAAATCAAGAACGTGATACAATGTCATGATGCTTTGAAAGCTGCAACTCTTGCAGATCACCTGTATATACATATATATTGCCCACCTAACAATCTATCGTGTCAATGGCATTGTGTCTGCAGCAAGCCATCTGCTATACTGTAAAAAGTACAGCAACTCCAGCTTTAAAGAGTTTATTCATATCAAAGTTTCAGTGCGCAAAAGGCCTCACAGAGACGTTTGTGTTTAGGTTTTATGTTACAACAGAGGGAACAAGGTCAGCAACATTTGGAATAGATGTATACAGCTCTTACATTTCATCCTAACGTTCAGCAAATTGCAGGGCTAGCAAGAGGTTGCTAATAACGTAATGGCAGACTGGTTTATATAAATTGTTGTTCTTGTTTATTTTGAAAGATCCAATATTTTCCACGTCAAAATGTAAAATATGTTGAATTCATGGTGCAATTCGTTGCTTCACTTTTTCCGCTCCATCAGGAAAGCAGCAAGTGGCTTGAGGCTGTATAAGGGCAGCAAACACCTACATTACTTCTTTTTTTAGCCCCATTTAGCAGCCATAAGCCTCTTATACTTGTAAATAAGTGACATCTTTATATTACATATCTTTCACTGACCTGAACTGATTGCTACCATAAGAAAACATCACCACTCCCCCTCTGAACAATCCTTCACAAAGTAACGTTATAATGCTACACAAATAGGGTTAATTACTACTATTCCTCGGATTTCAAATACTGGGTTTGATGACTAAGGCCGTGCCTATAGTGCCATCGATGGCGAAGGGACACGACGGGTGACGTCGCCACCGGCGAAAGTTATATTTCGCCGGACGTTGTCGTCGCGTGTTTCCGGCAATTTGATTGGTTCAAAGGCCGTCACGTGACGCAACAGTCCTTGAAAAATCAAATTTTGCCGTCTACCAGTTTTCGCGACGGCGCACACTATAAGCACACGTGGCGGCAATGCATTTGTTTTCGGCCGACGTTGCGTCGCCGTCACTATAAGCACGGCCTTATACTTAAATGCACGTGATATGAAATAAAATAAAAATGCAGTGCTGAATTTCTGCAAACGCTTTCTTGTATCTTCCCCAGAAAAATGTGTTGTGTCTTTGTGTCACTTATCTGACTAATCGAGAAAACTACATATTTTATGTAGAATTATCATTTTAAATTTTTTTTTACATTGAATATCACAAAATGTAGAAAGATTCAATTACATGCAGGGCTACTATTGTGGGAAGAACTTAGGGCAGTAGTGGGCAACTTAATATGCAAGCGGCCCTTGAGCTCTTTAAAAGGGCCACAATTTTCCTTTCTCCCCCGGCCCCCTCCCCAAGTGCTGCATAATTCCCGCTCCTTTTCTTACACTGGGAACTAGTGATGAGAGGAGCCGCCCAGGATTTATCAGCTCACTGTCATTAAAAGGGCAATCCACCTTAGCTAACCTCCATTTAGGAGGGGCAGATAGGTGTTGGGGGCCTCGACAAAACCTTTTGATAATGATCAACAAGAAGCTCCATATAGTGATTAAGAGATTATTAGGAATGGGGCTGGGATACTAACTGGAAGGGGGGTAAATGCTTCCACGTCTTAATACTGAATTGTGCTTCAGATATAAATGATTGCTTTCCTTGCATTACAAAAACACGGTCGCCACTGAATATGTCACCAGCGGCTGTGAAGAACCTGACTGACTGGTTACTATATTCCAGGAAAAAGGTGAAAAGAAGATTCTACTTTGACAGAAGGGAAACGCAACTGAAACGCGGAAATGAGTACAGGGATTGAAGTGTGATGTCACTAAGGGTTACGGCATAGGTGGGCAACTAGCGGCCCTTGCGGGGCTTCACCTGTGGCTTCCAGCCCCTGGCCATCCCAGAAGCCTACTCTCCCACTGTCCCCAGTGCAGATGGTGTACATCATGGGTTCTCTGTGATGCCTCAGCTGCTTTATGACAGTGCACGGATAAATGCTGTATTGCCCCGCTCCTCTTCTGCGCCAATCACTACTTCCCTAAGAAGACGAGCGGGTCAGTATTCACCAGCGCTCCGACATTAAACAGGTGACCGGAGCGGGGAGATGATCCTACCCAAATATAGTACATGATTATAGATTCCAGGTATCATCAAATGATCAGAATATAAAAATGAAAATAGAAGAAAAATGGGAAACGGCCCAAAAAGATGAACAAATACAAGACGCCTATTCAACGATAGGAAAGGTGGAAAACGGGTAACTACACAAAAGGATAGTGCTGAATCGAGAGCGGCCTTTAGTATTGATAATTTGGTATGTTTGAATATCAAAAGGTGTTTTTTTTTTCTTTTTTCTCTTAACTGTGTACTGCTAATTGACCAACTGGAACAAGCTGATTTATTGGGGAGGGGGGAGGGTCATGTGACTGTTTTAGCTGTATAAAACCAATACCCCCCTGCATTAGCATGATATAGTGAGGCATCTTAAAGTGAGCTTTTAAGTGAGAATATATAGTTAGACTATAGTGATCATTTTAAGTGAGAATATATAGTTAGACTATAGTTTGAGTAGAGGTGACTGGGGACTGCATCCTTCTGCAGACTCTTCTACACATGGCAACAAACGTGAGCTATTCTGACAACACTATGATCCCTGCTGTTTAGTCTGCGCGCACACACACACTTGGCTCAAAACAGCTCCATGCAGCATTACCTACCTCTGGCATAATGAACCTGCTTTTTACCTCCACTTTGTTCTTTCTCGTGGCCTCATTGAAATGTTACTCTCTCTATCCACTACACACTCCCCCCTCCTGGCCCATACCCAACATCACCATACACCCTGGATTACTCAAAAGCCTTGCACTATCTACTGAATGTTGGCGGAGAACCCTGAAAACCAGCACACCAACCACCGCACACTCAATTGGCAAACATCACAAATTTACAACTTGCAAACAACTAATCAAATTTCTACTCATACTATTACTCTCTTTAGCAGGTGATATTGAATCTAACCCAGGCCCTCCCAACTCTGTCCCATACCCCTGAGAATACCCCCTTCAAATTCCAAAAAGGGCTATCTCTCGCCCATATAAATATCCGGAGTCTGCTGCCCAAACTGGATGAACTAAGGGCATGGTGCCTTATGCATAAACCAAAAGCCATCGTTCTTACAGAAACATGGCTAACCCCTAAAACAACTGATGCAAATATTGCCATTCAGGGATACTCCATTTCTAGGAGAGATAGGTCAAAGAGAGTAGGAGGGGTGTTATTTTATATTGCAGACACCTTACAATTTACACTGTTAAATTGCCTCCCAAGCCCACCCTCTTTTGAAATCCTAGTTGGCAGAATATGCCTCCCCTTTTCTAAGCCCATCTTGCTTGCTGGCATCTACCGCCCCCCTAAAGCCCCTCTACAATCCCTGACTGATATCACCCAGTTTCTTGGCTCCATTTCCTCTGAATGTAAAGAGTGAGCTGCTTGTTCTTGGGGATTTTAACTTCAATTGGCTTGACCCTAAAAACCACAAAATCCAGATACAAATCAAATCGCTTAACCTATCGCAACTCATTTCCCAACCCACACGGACAAACCGCATAACCATTCCTTGCTTGACTGGATTCTCTCCTCAAATCCCAGCAGAATCCAATCCTCTGGCATCCTTCCTGACATTTTCAGTGACCATGAAATAGTGTACTGTGTAAGGAAAATTAAACCGCCCCAATCAAGCCCTAAAGTTCTCCTCACTAGAACATTTAGAAACTTTAACCCACGACAGTTTCTGGCTGACCTTACCAAATGCCCTTGGCAGAGAATCAATTTAATTCCCGACTCTGATTCTGCGCTTGACTATTTCCAATCCGAGTTCTTAAAACTCTGTGATACCCATGCTCCATTACGCAGAATAAGGGTACGGGCTGCCCACCTTCCATGGGTTACACCTGACCTTATAGCACTCTACCAGTTCAGGGATGCCTTGTGGAAAAGCACAAAGTAACTGGCACTACCAAGGATCTCAATCACTACAGATGCCTGTGGAACATGTGCACAAGGCAAACAAGGCATGCAAAAGCACAATATTACTCTGACAATCTCCTTCAGAATACATCAAACCCAGATAACTTCTGGAAGGTTATCAACAACATATTCCAGCCTTCTAACCATCAACAGCCAAGTAATATCACTAAGGGGGATATTACTCTGACAAACCCCACGACATTTCAAATGCATTCAATGATTACTTTGTGGTGTGTGCTACTAACTTATTAGCGAAACGCAACCCAAACCACAAACCTGAATCTCATCCTGGGAGTACCCATATAGCCCCACCCCCTCCCAACACAGCCCACAATTTTCAATTTGGCCCAGTATCCAAAGAGGAGATTACACAAGCGCTCCTCAAATTAAAACTAAGCAGCCAATGTGGACCTGACTTACTACAATCTAGGTTCCTAAGACTTGGTGCCCCAGCAATTGCCAAACCAATTGCTTCCATAATCAACTCTATCCTGTCTGCAGGCCATATCCCTAAGACCTGGAAAACTGCTAGAGTTGTCCCAATCTTCAAAAGTGGGGACAAAAACACTGTCTCAAACTACAGGCCAATCTCCCTTCTCCCAATCCTATCCAAAGTCATGGAAAAATGTGTCCACTCCCAATTAAGCGATTACTATACCAAGACAAATTTCCCTAGCCAATTCCAATCTGGCTTTCACCCCAAACACTCTACCATAACTACCCTGCTAAAATTTTGCAATGAAATCCAGTGTGGAATGGAACGTGGTCAACTCACTGGTGCAATATTCCTAGATTTTGCAAAGGCTTTTGATACTGTTGATCATGCTATCCTGCTTAACAAACTCCAGAGCTCTGGAATAGGGAAGCATGCTTTAAACTGGTTTTAGTCCTACCTATCAGGTAGATCCCAACATGTGTCCATCTCAGGCTCTAACTCCAACCCCCCAGTATATCACCTGTGGCGTCCCGCAAGGCTCTGTTCTGGGGCACCTACTCTTCTCAGTGTTCATCAATGATCTTCCCACAGCTTGTAAGGAAGCTTCAATACACATGTATGCAGATGACACAATCTTATATGCACACAGCCATAGCCTCTCCGACCTTGAACACGTACTTCAGTCTGACTTTTTGAGACTCGAAAACTGTTTTTAAACACTGACAAGACTGTAACAATGGTATTTGGGACCAAGACTAAATTTTTAAAGCTTCCAGTGACTGAGCTCCAGATCAGAACCAACGCTAACACCACCCTAACTCCTGTTACTAGTTTTAAATACCTGGGCATATGGTTTGACTCCCACTTAACATTCGGAATGCACATTGATGCCCTGACATCCAAAACCTATGCCAAACTAGGTGTACTTCACAGGAACACATCCTCCCTAAGCCTGCTGGTCAGAAAGCGTATTGCACAGCAGATGCTAATGCCAATTATTGACTATGGAGACATAGTATATGGCTCGGCACCTCAAACCCACCTTAGTAAACTTGACACCCTCTACAATTCAATTTGTCGTTTTGTTCCCCAATGCAACTACAACACACATCACTGCAAAATGCTCAAAGAACTAGATTGGTCATCACTCGAGTCTAGGCACAAAGTTCACCTTTCCTGTCTTGCCTTCAAATATTTCTGGGCCAGCTACCCACCTATCTGAACAAGCTCCTCACCCCTACCACATGCAGCACTTATCGTCTGAGATCTGACTCCAAAAGACTGTTCATGGTCCCAAGGCTCAACAAATTATCCGGCCGCTCCTCCTTCTCTTACCGTGCACCCCAAAACTGGAACAACCTACCGGAGACTCTCACATCCACCAGTTTAAGTTCTTTCAAAACTAAGGCTGTCTCACATTATAATCTGGTCTGTAACTGTTACATTAGCCTATAATATACATCTTCTCTAACTGTGCACGCAATGTCTTGGATATAATGTATACCCTGTTCATTTATGTAACTGTATTTGTAACCATGTATTATTTGTCATATTAACTATGTCCAGGACATACTTGAAAACGACAGGTAACTCTCAAGGTATTACTTAATGGTAAAACATTTTATAAATACATTTGAAAAAAATAGACAACTGACCATTGCCCATTAAGGCCCTATCTTCATGAATACATTGCCCAGTATGTGGTTAGACTAACAGATCCTGTTTCTAAAAACATAGCTTGTTGTTGAACCATTAGTGGATCCACAGATCTCCGAGGCTCAAACAGACGAAATGATAGGTAACAAAGTATTCTTCCACTTGGGAGGTACATTTTAGCTAAATATGTCCCCTAGAGAATCCGTGAAAGACTGGGAATCTCAATCTTTGGGTTATTCATTCAGAGGTTATATAGTCAAAACACTACTGGCCGTTTTGTCTAACTCAGTCTAATACTTCTCAGCTGAGCGTCTGTAGGAGGTCATACAGCACTGGCCTAAGCCCAAGAGACAGAGGGACAACATAGACAAACAAGGGGAAATACTCATAAGACAAGAAACAAACAAGGAAAGCAATAACAGGGATCACACGTGGGACCATGAGTGAGTCAAAGCCCAGATGGAAGTTACCGTCTATCTACAAAGCAAATTAGTGATACATTCACATTAAGTTCTTTTAGAGACATAGGGGCCGATTCAATGCTAAGTGGTTTAAAGCTCAATAAATGCCCTTATTGTCCGATACTGCCTCCTTTGCTATTCACAAAGCAGTGATAACAGTGCAGTATCGCGCACTAATGGCTTTTTAATGAGCTTTAACAGCCTGAGGCAAAAATATCTGACAAGCCAAAAAAAGCCAAAATCACTTTTTTTTTTGCTAGTGTTAGCTATTCACGGAGCAGTGGTAAGCTTATTGACCTTTAAAATCTCTCAATATTTTAGCACCAGCTATAGGTTGGTGCTAAAAATATTGCAAGATGCAGAAAAGCATTTGGTTTTAATGCACTGGATTGATACCAGAGGCCGGCCGGGGTCTCTTTGTGGTCCCTGTGGGTGTACGGGGGACTCTGGGTAGTCCCCATGAGGGTCCCTGTGGGTGTCCAAGGGCCATGTGGGTGTCTGGGGGATGTGACCAAGATGGCTGTCGTCACATGTTACTTCAACCAATCAGATTGTGAGATGTATATCCCCAAACTGATTGGCTGAAGTAACTTGTGTCAGCAAGTGATTTTGGTGATGTCATCTTAAAGGGGGGGGGGGGGGAAGCACAGCCTTCCTGATTGGTTGGTTTCCCTCCCTTTACATGACGTTACATACTAAAAAAAAAAGAAGAGGTTTTGTCACTTGGTACATTGTCCAATAGGATTGGAGATGTGTCATTTGACAGTAAATGTGATGTCACAGGTTGCATAAAATGCCTTTCCTGTCTCATTTGCCCTCAAGAAGACGTCAGAGCAACATCTCCCCTATTGGATTACAATGGACTGTACAGATGAAGATAAAGAAGACCCCCAATTGGATTACAATTAACAGATGAAGATAAAGAAGAAATGATGTACCACTGTGCCAATCAATTGGTTTCTTTGCATTTGTAATGTGTTTTTTTTCTATGTAATGTGTTTTTATTTTGGGTCTGTTTTTTTGTTTTTTTTGCTTCCCTATTTTTTGCTATAGTGGCAAAGCATGCCCATATAATATGGGCATGCTTTAACACTGTGCCAATCAATGGGTAGCGCGGGGGGGGGGAGGGGAGAGTGTGTATAGTGTCCCCGGGTAGGATGTATAGGCCTCCCAGATGGGTAGCAGGGGAGGGTGGGTTAACTCCTTAATTACTATAACGGTTTCTAATCGCAAAGGTGATTAAGGGGTTAGGGGCCATTAGAATGTATTTTTTATTGTATTGTTGTTGCCAACGGAGGGCATGGACGGTGATGAAGATGAGGATGCCCTTCATCCTGGCTGGCTGGCAGGGGTAAGTGCAAATTGTATTCACTTTATGCAGACTGCTTTTCTTTTAAATGGGCAAATGCACTATTATCCATATCTGGATAATAGTAATTTTGCCCATTATTGTACTGTATTTGTTGGGGGGGGGGGGGCGGGTTGTGTATTGGTGGGTAGTAGGTATTGTAATGTTTATTGGGGGTAGAGGGATTGGGTGATGGGGGTACTTGACCCAGGGTGGGTGGTTAGGCCTATCGGGGTGGTCGCTGGGGGGTTAACTCCTTCATAACCATAGTGGTTACTTCCGCTATGGTAATGAAGGGGTAAACTCCACCCGCAACCTTCCCGGTAGGCCTAACCATCCACCCTGGGCCAAGTCCCCCTGCACTCACCCCCTCTGCCCCAATACACCTGCTATTGTGTCTTAACCCCTTCATTGCCATAGCAGCTAGCAGCTAAGGTAATGAAGCTGCTTTAATGTAATTTTTAATACTAGTGTATGGGAGCAGGGGATCTCCTGAGCAGAACCGCTTTGATTTCTGCCTCAGGGACCCCTGCTTCTCAAGTTACAGGCCCTGGTATGGGGTGCCGGTATCGCCGCCATTTTTAAATCTTCCGTGTCACGTGACCGGGGGATTTAAATACTGGAGGAGACCCCCTGCTCCCGCACACTATTAGTAAAAATTAAATTAAAGCAGCTTCATTACCTTAGCGGCTAGTTGCTACGGTAATGAATTTTGAAAATTTGTTTATGGGGGTTTTGATACTAGTGTTCGGGAGCAGGGGGTCTTCGGAGCTGAACCGCATTAATTTCAGCCTCGGGGACTTCCTACTTCCCGAGATACAGGCCCCCGTTATAGGGTGCCGGTATCCCCCAACAGGATTTAAATCCCCCGGTCACGTGATGCGGGAGATTTAAAAGCACAGGGGATATCGACACCCCATAACGGGGCCTGTATCTCGGTAAGTAGGGAGTTCTCGAGGCTGAAATCAATGCGGTTCAGCTCAGGAGACCCCCTGCTCATGTACACTATTAGTAATATCAATATTTTAACTCTACGAACACCTGTAAGAGCCGTGCATGGAATCGCAGCGTCTCTATTCAGCTCTTCTAGGCTGAATTTATTTCTATCAGTTGCCGATCACTAGGATTTATAGCGCGATAGCACTGATAAAAAAAACTGGTTGTACGATAGTGCATTTTTTAAACGAGCTATAAAAAAAAAGGCGTTCATTCTTAATGAGTACCATTTTTGCCCTCATGTTTTAGTGTGCGATAAGTCATTACAAAGTCGCGTGCCAATGCACTGATTTTATCACTGCTTTGTGACTTGGTCCCATGGTGTTTCATTCATGAACCCAGAAGGCTTGCGTCTTAGCTGCATGAGTGACCCGCAACCCCCACGGGTGGGATTCTTTATACAGTCAATTAGTTTAGATCTCAACAGTGATAGAGGATGACTCATAGTTATAAAACGTCTAGCTACCGGCTGATCCGAAGTCCCATCCCTGATGGCAGCTGTAGTGCCAGACCAGTGAAGAGCTAGCTATTCTTTTAAACGGCTGGCAGTCTTTCCTTCATATAAAGGGCACTTAATAATATAGACAACAAAATTGGAAGAGCAAGTAAGACGGTGCTTTATCTTATATTGATGTCCAGTGGGGAAATGAGGACACGTCTGTCCCAAAATGTTTCCTTTTTTCTCAATTTTTATATTATGATCATTTATACATTTGTTATGATACCTACTATTAGTATCATGTACTCGAGCGGCCCCTCACTTGAAGCCTATCAACGTCTTAAATGTCTATTATGACTTTATATGATGATTATGACATGTATTGATATTTATCATTTAATCATTAGGTTACACCAGTCATTAATTATTATTTTGCATAATATCTGGTTTCTATATATTTATAACTTCATTTATCCATTTTCAATGTATATACCACTGACCGTGACTAGTATATTTCTTGTTTTGTTATATTGATCATTGATGCACATTGTCCCCCCCAGTTTAAGACCAACTTCTTAGACTACACATGACAAAAGTATCATTTTTACAATTTAAGTTGTAAATGTTGTTGTTTTTCTGACAATTTCCCAGCTTATCTGCAACATAAACTTAAAACACAAATGGCTATTAGATAACAATTAACACAAGCTATTTGTATTAATGCAAAATGTATAAGTGATGTTTGTTTCTCTCTGTGAAGTCTGTCTTGCAGTATACCTATGTTGTATACTATGATGTTATGTATGTACATTTTTTTATTGTTGATCATATGATGGTCATTATAGGGGGGAGGGGGGTTACCAGTGATACACATTGTTTTACCTTTCTTTTTTTTTCAACTTTCATTTTTATTCGTGGAAATCAGATCTACAGAAACGCACCACCCATGGGCGTACATTATGGTCAATCCACTTTTTTGTGAAAAACAGCTGTCGACACTAACAGCACCAAACGACCCCCATATAGGGATTTAAGACAAGACGTACACGACTTACAGGACTGGGGAGGGGACACATGTGGTGGAGGGGGAAGAGGGGGGGGGGGCGATCTTGCGAAGCTCTGGAGAAGGTTCGAAGCGACCACGAGTGGCTGGATATTTACTCTACTAAACCTGCTGCTCAGTGTAGCTATTGGGTGGCTCTAATTAACGTTTCCCTACGTCCGTGTCCCGTCTATCCCATCCAAGGAGAACGCATTTTCATATTATTAGTGCAAAATTGAGGCGGCGTCCACCCCTGGGATGTTACCTTTCTTTTTTTATGTAGGTGTCTCCATGTGAGTATAAATAGAAGGCTGTGTATATTCACCTAATGTGGAAAGACCGGGCACTCATAAAAATCACAAATTCAAAAAATGTAGGCAATAGTATGTGCCTCCAGCACGATGAAAATAAGGTGGACAAACTAAAGTGAAGCTGGGCAGTGTTGCAAAAGAGTTATTTAATTAAACATAAAAATGTCCAAAAAGGGCCGACATTTCAGTCTAGAGATTAGGCCTTCATCAGGGCCCCATAATACAAGACAAACTCACATCAATGTATACACTTACCTGGCGATGGTGGCGGAATTAGGAGCCTTATGGCTCTGATATTTATGTCCTTCCTTTTTATAGTTCATGCAGGGTAACAGCGAGATCATAGATGGTTGCAGGGTAACAGGGGCATCAGAAGACCCTTTCCTCCTAGACCACAAAGACACTTCATGCGAACAGACAGACTAAAACCTTTTACTACTAGTGGTTCCTCGGGCAGTGAATCAGACTTTTTACCCACTAACTGTTGACAGCCAATTTATTTCTTGACAAAAAACGTAGAAAAGCCAGGAAGCAAAAAGGTCTCAAGTCCGCCAATCTGCTAGACAGAAACTGTAGTTTACACTCTGTCTGCCCCATACATTTGCAGAAAACAAGGACCTTTTATTTCAGAAAGGGTTTCTAGTTTATTCCGTATTGTGGCATGTCACAGTTTGTGCGGGAAATAAAAATGTTTAGGATACATCGTGGTTTAAGAGTATAAGATCTTTTGGATAACAGTCATCAGTAGAAACAACCCCCCTTTAAAGCTGCAGTTCAAGCTATCGTTTTTTTTCCATTCATTATGTGCATCAATACAATCTACACACTGACAAGTAATTAGCTAAGTTGCTGATTGACCCGTTCTCCTGTAATCGATTGCTGAAGATTTGGCTCGGGGATCACTAAATGCATCTTGGGTCCTCTTCTGCTGCACTGACAGCCACAGTTCTGTGAGGAAGATCATGTGACCAGTCAGGCACTAGATTCAATTGGTTCAATGCTAGAGAGAGGACAGGGCACAAAAAGGTGATGCTGTTTCAGAAGAGGAAGGGGATGTGACTTTGTAAATGGTTGCTATAGGAACAAAAATGCTTGTTACATTAGAATACATTAAAAATGTCTTTAAAAAATATATATTTTTGAAAATGCTACAAGTATTTTCTCATAGTACAGAACTGCTTTATTTAAAAAACAAAAACAAAACACATGTAGGATATTGCTTGAACGGCAGCTTTAAACTTAAAAGCTGATTTGATCCTCCTAATACTAACACTGTACAGTGGAGGGTTTTTGTCACTTTACTCACCATAACTTATTTAATGTCTGTTTGTAGCCACTTCCAGCTTCACATTGCAAAACAGCTGTCTGTGAGTAAGTGTATGGGCCATGCATGTCTTTAACCCAGGCTGTGCTGAGAAGCGGTGTAATACGGCAGGCATTACGTTTATAGGGGTCCATGTTAAAATGGACATGAAGCAAAAAGTGACACACTGTGAGTGCTCATTTGCGTGTAATTTCCCAGAATCCCTTGCTGCAATGGGAGCACTGTATGCAAAGAGATAATGGGGAAAGGCAGTGTTGCAGACCAGTCTGAGACAAGGGAATGTGCTCACAAGTGGTATGTTTTTATTTTATTTGCTATCCTCCTAATAGACATGCTTCAATTTCAACATTTTGTAGTTTTGTTTCGAATGAGATTGTTAATGACCTTAACTGGACTAACAGGTTTTATTCTGATCTTAAACCCAGTTTGGAGCAAGCTATCAAAACGCTCTCCAGCCTGTCCAGCTGATAAGGGTTTATTTTTTATTGTTGCTGTAAACATGAGATAAATTAATGACACATTGTGTTATAAATTGCTGGCTTCAGATCCCACTGGCATTATTAAAAATAATAAGCGAATTCTACTAGCAACAAACAGCTTTGACAACCAGTTGGATTGATGAGAACACACATTACCTTTTGGTACATGGATATCGGATGCAATCTGTCCTATACATTTTGCCTAAGATCCATAAACATCCGATTCAGACCCATTATATCTGCCCGAGGGTCCGTTTGACAACCCATCTCTCAACACATAGCTTTACATCTTTAACCCTTTGTAACACAGCTAAAAGGCTTTCTTAAAGATTCAACTACCGTAGTTATGCCATTTACATGACAGGAACGATGTCACTTACCATCTCGTTTGGATGATTGTCTATGGGTCACTGTAATGGAAAAAAATGAGGAATAAACCTCAAAAGCTGGTGCTCTATCTATAGCAATAATGCAGTAAGTGTATCACATAACAAACATACTCTTGAATCCTTCGGTTGTATCAGTGCATAGGGGTAAATGAGACTGAATGGCTTGTAAATACCCTTAGTGTGTTTAAAATGGACTCACCCAGGGTGGGGGGCTAGTAAGCAGTATACAGTCCAAAGCATTCGTGAAAACGCTGCTGCAGAACGTCCCACAAGATACTCCTGGAATCTTCCATAGCATCCCTCACCACACCCTGTATCCCACACTTTGATGATCAGCTAGCCAGTACTCACAATGGTCTGTCCGTGTCCGCCTGTTGTTGCTGATTAATGCCAGAACGCACCCGTAGAATGCCGATACTGCGTGCTCCAGCCGATGAGTAATGCAGAGAAAATGGTGGGAATGGCGGTCACTGCTCCCCGAAATCAGGAATCAACCAAGCGCAGTATAAGTAAAATAATTATTTATTCATCCAGATGGAAAGATATACACAGAGTGTATGACTCTGACGCGTTTCGTCTCCGTAGGGGAGACTTTATCAAAGAGTACTCTTTTTTTCCCATCTGGATGAATAAATAATTATTTTACTTATACTGCGCTTGGTTGATTCCTGATTTCGGGGAGCAGTGACCGCCATTCCGACCATTTTCTATGGGTCACTCTAGATGTAACTAGCCTCCATACCTGCATACCCCATGATTCCTGCATAGAGACAGTATGGAAAACTATATCCAATTCACCACACTACTGAGGTCCACCTCCACAGTTATTGCTGTTCATTCCTTTAATCTTACATAAAAACTATTTTGTTGAGCATAGTTTTTATCTACAGCTTAATGGTGTCAGGGCGTACCTACACTACTACAAGGTGGGGGAGGGGCTGCCGGGGCCTTTTTTTCCTGCGGGGCCCTCACACAAAGGCCCCCCTCCCCCCCGCCATTGTACCCGTGTCCCAGATGGCGCCAGAAGTTGGGCCTGGCTAGAAATCAGCAAGCAGGGATATCCCTAATACCTGGCCTGTTGGTGGCCCTTGAGGACTAGAGTTGGCCACCCCTGATCTATTGCTATTGAGGATCAGCAATGACTAAAGTACATTATGAAACTACTGATAGTAACACGCTTTTGCATGCCGAGAGCTGCCATCCTCCTCTTCTCAAAAGGGGGTCACCATTCTCCCAGATGATTAGTTATTAGGATTACCGGTAACGATGCTCAAACAAATTGCGAACTGCAACTCAATTATTGAGAGAGGATATTCACCTAATGAAGTACAACACAGCAATAAAAAAAAGCTTTGACTTTGGTCGTGAAGATCTTCTCAATCCAGATATATCAGCACTAAAGCCAATAGACAATAGATTTATTATTGGGAATAAATACAACACGGCTTTTACTGACATCAAAAAAAATCTGTATGTGAACATTGGCATGTGCTGTCATCAGATCCGAAGATGAGAAATAAGCTACGCCCGAAACCAGTGTTTGCATACAAAAAGGGTCGTAACCATAAAGATGTACCTACTTCAAATGATCAAGTGATCAAATACATGTCCAAAGTAATGCACATTTTGACAACCAAAAATGGTGTCTACAAGTGTGCTGGGAAACATGGGAAGGATGTGGATCCAGGGGAAAATCTGATTGCCATTATTTGAAGTCAGGAAGGAATTTATTTTTCCCCCTTATGAGACATCATTGGATGATATGTCACTGGGGTTTTTACACATATTGGATAAGTATGTCGTCTAAATTTAGCATAGGTTGAACTTGATGGGCATATGTCAATTTTCAACCTTGTCTACTATATAACTATGTATTACGTGTAATAGTTTGATTTTGGGACTGTCTTTTCTTAATCCCCACACTGGACATCAATATAAGATAAAGCACCGTCTTACTTGCGCTTCCAACTTTGTTGTCTACATTATTAAGTGCTCGTGCAGACTTTTGTAGGTGATAAAGACTGAGAGACAATTAAAAGAATAGCTATCCCTTCACCGGGTCTGGCATTAGAGCTGCCATCAGGGATATATTTATTTCTAAGAAGTTTTACCAGGAAGTAATACATTAAGAATTACCTTGGGATGGGACCTCAGATCAGCCGGTAGCTAGACGTTTTATCACTATGAGGTGTAAGTCAATTGACTGTATAAAGAGTCCCACCCGTGGGGGCTGCAGGTCGCTCATGCTGCAGAGACGCAAAGCCTTCTGGGTTCATGAATTAGACATCTTGTCTCCAAATGTTTGACCTCCTACCGACGCCCCGCTGAGGAGTATTAGACGGAGTTGGACAACATGGCTAGTGGTGTTTTGACTATATAAACTCTGAATGAATGACCTAAGGTATATATTTATAACTCCGTTTGTCCATTTTCAATGTATATACCACTGACAGTGACTAGTGTATTTCTTGTTTTGTTATATTGATCATTGATGCACATTGTGCCCCCAGCTTCAGACCACATCTTACAGACTACACATTTGAGATTAACAAAAGTGGCATTTTTACAATTTAGGTGTATCTGCAACATAGTTCAACCTTAAAAGAAAAATGACTACAGGCATACCCCGCATTAACGTACGCAATGGGACCGGAGCATGTATGTAAAGCGAAAATGTACTTAAAGTGAAGCACTACCTTTTCCCCACTTATCGATGCATGTACTGTACTGCAATCGTCATATACTGCTGCGGCCGAGTTTATTCGAGCATTTGCCCGTTCTCGGCCGCAGCAGTAACCTGGCGCGCGCCGGAGGGTGACGGGCGCGCGCCGAAGCAGCGGAAGAGCGCCCTCCGATCGGGACGCTCTCCCTACCGCTGCCGGGTCCGCCGGGTCCCCCGGATCCCCCTGCCGCCGTCCCCCACATCGCGGGACACCAGGGCTCCCTCAGGGAGCCCTGGACGCGCGTGCAGGGGGCGCAGGCTCCCGATGACGCGTGACCGCGCGTCGGTGACGCGCGGCACGCCGAGGGGCGGCCACTAGCAAGCCGGGAAATCTCCCGGCTTGCGGATCTGGCCGTAGTGCGATTAAGTGTGTCGCCAGTGTACGTGCATAACTGATATAAATAACGCATTTGTAACGGGCTCTATAGTCTCCCCGCTTGTGCACAGCTTCGGTACAGGTAGGGAGTCGGTATTGCTGTTCAGGATGTGCTGACGGGCGCATGCGTGAGCTGCCGTTTGCCTATTGAGCGAGATATGCTTACTCGCGAGTGTACTTAAAGTGAGTGTCCTTAAACCGGGGTATGCCTGTATTAGATAACAATTGACACAAACTATTTGTATTAATGCACAATGTATACGTCATATTTGTTTCTCTCTGTGAAGTCTGTCTTGCAGTATTCCTATGTGATATACTATGTTATTTATGTACATTTTTATTAATGATGATGATGATATGATTGTCATCACATGCTAATTACCTGTAATACTATTTTTTTCACATTACGTTTTGATACGTCCTTGCATTTTTGTTTGACATGGTTTTCAGCATGGACGGGGGGTGGGTATACATGTTTGTTGTGTGTATTCACCGCCGTCTTGATGAAGGTCCCGCTGGGAACCAAAACGTAGATATTGAAATGGTGCATTGAAGTTAACCTGTTGTTCCTGAGAGTGAGTGCGCAGTCCTTCTATACCTCTATACCTTCTGCATATTTTGCTTGGATCAAGCACCTCACATCGATCAGCTTAAGGCTTCGTCCCCGGTGGCCACGGCTGCGCGCACGACGGCATGCGTTCCGCACACCAGGTACAGCCCTCTGTGGGGCGGGCCCCAGTCAGCGTGTGTGCGTGGGCGCACAAGTCGCGATGCGCGACCGCCTTGGTCAAAAGACACATTTTTTTTCTTTTGGCGTGGCGGGGGAGCATTGGCCACATCATGACGGCGGTTCAGCCAATGATGGCGAACCAGCCGTGTGACGTCATGGCCACGCCCGGCCACGCCCCGCCACGCCTCCCCATCGCGAGTTGCCTGGAGTCCATCAGCTCGCGCTGATGCAGGTAACGAGCGCCGCCAGGCACACCGGCGTGCGCACTGGGGCCTTTGCCTTAGGAGTTCCGATTCACTACAGCACCCCCCCCTCCCCCTTTCTCTATCCCCCCCTCCTTCCCTACCAGTTGGTTTACGGAGTGGTAGTACTTTTTATTACCAGTCCTAGAGCGCCACTACTTTTTTACTAACAAAACGTTAAACGTCCACTTTCTTTTTTTTTTTTTTTTAGATATATTTATAAAATAAATATATTTGATATATTTAAGAAAGCCTTTCGCTGTTACGTGTCCCTTTTGTTTTGAGTCAAAAATAAAATGGATTGTGAATTTTGCTTACGGAGGCTCTTTCCTTTTCTGTCTTTAGAGAATTATTAGATACATCTTTCTAAACAGAGGTTCAGAGACTCAACGTCCACTTTACAGTTTCATAAAATAAAGCACATACAGAACCGCTGCTTTTTGTATGCCACGTTCACTAAATTAATATACTGCGTAAACCAATGGGTGGTTATCTAAAATAAGATATGTTGTCTGAGTCACTTTGCATTGTTTGCTGAGGGCTGAGCCTTCACAAAGACCATTTTTACAATGTCCGCTCATCATATGTCAATATAGGAAACAGCAAATCCCAATGCACATATTCTAAATATAATTAGCTGCTTTCAGGTTATTCATTTCTTCCTAAAAGACGGCATTTTCCTCGCCACATCTGAAGTCTTTCAGGAGATACGGCTAAATCACCCAGTTTCTATGGGAAATTATAAATTGGACAGATGTGGACAGTGCTGGGATTTGTTAGTTAATGTACTGACAGGTGAATATTGCAAGGGAACTTGCCCAGAATCCCACACAGGTGCTAGTTGGTGAATTGTGACTTTAGACTTCAATGCTTTAGCCTGAGTGATACTGTGATGTTCGATGATAATGATATATATATATATATATATATATATATATATATATATAAATGTAAATACAACTGTATGCTCATCTGCATGTCTTAGGCAGGTCTGCAACCCTGCCTTTCCCCATTATCACCCAGCATACAGCACTTCCACTGCAGCAAGGGATTCTGGGAAATGACATGCAAATGAGCACACAGTGCCACTTTTTGCTTCCAAAACATTTTTAACATGGTTCCCTATAGGCTTAAGCTTGCTGCATGGTCACAGCTTTGAGCACAGCCAGGGTTAAGGTGCATACCAAGAAAACCACACACAGACAGCTGTTTCGACCTTAATGGGTCTCATCAGTGTGGGGTTGATATATATATATATATATATATATATATATATATATATATATATATATATATATATATATATATATATATACCTCAACAGATCAAGAATAGGGTGCATTCTCACCACTGATTGTTCAGCAGAATTAAAATCTAGACAAAATAAAATCTGTGCCTTTTACTCCATACCAATATTCTGTGCATAATTGTGGGACGTCTCAAGGTTGTCAAACAAGGTCCCACAATTATGGAATCAACCTTTAGTCTGGAATAAAAGTCACAACAAGCTGCTGTACTCTTTATCACACGTTTATATTGATAACTCAACAGCCATAGTCTATCAAGCCCTATTTTTGTAAGGGCCCAAGCACAGAACTGCCTGTTCTTGCTTATGCATAGTTATGAATTTTCCAAATGGTTGGTTTTGATCCCAATATCTCTCTTAACAGCTGACCCTGAGTGTGTTAAATGTGCAGTATAATGAGCAGAGCTAGGGGAATTCCATCCTTAAAGACTGCTGTGGAAACCTCTTGTGAAGGATACCGCCGTTTAAAAACAAAGCCTTCAAAATCCACACATTAATAGATTAATACACTGTTTCTTATATGATTTGTATATACTGATTAAGCACATGTAAGGGAGGGAATAAAACCACCAAATAAAAATATTTTGGTTTGCTCAGAGTATAAATGGTTACACAAATCTGTAGAAAAGTACAAATAAATACCGGTATACAGCATAAAAGGGGTTGTTAAAATCACCAAAAACTGTGTTCTCTTAAAATAAATAATCATAGTTTACATTTTAGCCGTAACCCTTCACTACCTCCATTATGTTGCTGCCTCCTGTAGGTTCATATTTTATTAGTGGTGTCCGTAAGGCATTATATAGAGCATAGAAGTGAATAAGGTGTCTTCTGGCGTCCAAAGGTGTCCTATGACCACCAGGCTTTTTAAGTGCTCATTGTCAATATATGAAAACAAATGTATATCAAGTGACTGAAAAGCAGAGTATTACAAACCAACCCTCACTACTGCACTCCTGACACTCATACAAAAGTGCCCAAACTGCAGGAATGAAGCCTAAGGCTGCGCTTATAGTGCCGGCGACGGTGACATCACTCTGCGGTCGCTGGAAAAATCAAATCGACTTGACTTCCAGCGATCCCGACTAAGCAGTCGTGTCGCTTCTACTATAAGCGCACGTGACGGCGCCAATACATTTGTTTTGCTGTGATGTCACGTCGCCGTTGCCGACCTAAGGCTGCGCTTATAGTGCTGGCTACAGCGACTGCGACGTCGCGCAGCACCGTAGCAAGTACATGCAGTCCATCATGGATGCCCATAGTGGGCGCGATCGCGACGTCGCTGCAGAGTGACAGAGCGGTCGCGATCGCCTTTAGTCAAAGGATTTGAACTTTTTCAGCGATCGCCGCTTGACGTCAGCGGCATGTGAGCGGTTCAGCCAACGAGGGCGAACCTTTCACGGCCACGCCTCCACCACACCCCCAGGCTCTTGTCTCCTGCACTATAAGCAAGAGTCACTGTTACAGCAGCGATGGCTGACGTCACATAGTCGGTCGCATAGCCAGCACTATAAGCGCAGCCTAACCCTTCGTCACATGATCACAGTGTCACTGATGACACAAATGGAAAATAAGTCCTCCTCCACCATTCAGACCTCCACAGCCCTGGAGTGCCAGACCCCACGATGTGGTAGGATGTCAAGGGGTTAAAAGGTCTGTCACATTCTGAGTCACAAAAAGTTATCAGTGTAATTGGTTTCTTTAGAAGGCCCCCCCCCCCCCAAAGTAAACTCTCTTACTTTTTGGCATCTTGTAAAAAAATGACCATTTTGCTTTCCTCCAGGGACACGGATTTCATGCGTGTCAGTGACTTCTGTCTGTCTATCTGTCTGACTTCATAATTACAAACAGATAATAAGACAACAAACAAAACAAAAAAACGTTTTACTTGTGTCTGAGGATTGACAAATAGTCTTATCAGCAAAAGACAAGTAATAAAGACTGTAAAAGTCGTTCCAAGCATTTGTTTACCCGGACGGGGAATGTTAAAAGTAAAACTACTTCTCCATTTACATGGGGTTATTATTTTGGGGGGTCTTTAAAGGTGTTAATCAGCTCAATGTAACCTGCTCCTGTTCTTGGTTCACTTTCATTCTTGGTGGGCTGCACCTATGAAAGGCTTTTATGGAGCGCCACCAACATTGTTGAGGATGACTGGTGCATTAAGGACCACGTTTTGAACTTCTGTGGAAGAATAAGCGATAAGAGAAATAGTTTTATTGTTGTTGTTACAAATTAACGGTTATGTTGCTGTTCTCCTTGTCATTATTAGAGATGTGCAAATTATTCCCGCAAGTTCACCAACCGGGTCAAATTGGCCTTTTTTTTGTACGTGAAAACAACAACCTTTGGATAACTGTTATTATTATTATTTTTTACCAAGCATTAAAAGCCAATGTGCATTGCAAATTCCAACACAGAAACAAACGGGCACATGGCCCTTCAGATTCTGGTCCCTTTGCCTCCAAAAAAGACTAAGGGGCTTATTCAACCAGCTCTGAAGTAGCAAGGTCGCTCCGTCAGCAAAAAACTCCCATTGACTTGAATAGGAGTTTTCAGCCCATCGTGTTGCGGTCGTCTTGTTCGGAGTTTGTTGAATATGAACCTTGACTCTGCCGAGCTTCCGCCTCCATTTTTTGTTTTTTATTAGATTTTTAAAGTGGGGGATACATATAGAAAAAAAGGGGAGGGGGGAACCAAGCTCAAAACAGTATGACCATTTTCATACAGGGTTACATTTCCATCATTTTCTCTTAAAACCGATGATTATTTCTTCATTTCTCCTGTTCTGGGTTATACGAAGACAGTGTGATCCTACATACAGTGATCAGAGGGTTACAGAACACAAGGGAAAATGTCGGGGTACAGAAATGGTGATGGGTAGGATCATGTTGCATCTCTGCCTTATTCACAGATACTCTCTAACAATAGCTCACCTCTCAGCAGTGTTGTATCTGCTTGCTTGTAATAGAAGGGTTGTCTTTATCAAACGTTGAGTGATAATGTTTTTCTAGCCAGGGTGCCCAGATCTTAGTGACTGTATCAGTTGTACCGTTAAGCCATGCCATGAGTTTTTCCAAACGTAATACCTTCCATATTGTCTCTATTACAGTGGAGAGTTTAGGAATGGCCCCCGCCAGGCGGCTGCAACAACACATCTCGTCACTGAAATGATGTGGTTTATTAGTTTGCTGTCACGGTAGTGCTGCCCGCAGACCAGACCCGTCCCTTTACTGAGGTGGGACGTATAGTAACATGCATCCGCAGCAGAGGAAGCGTGTCCGGAGTGTGGTAGTTTGCGTAGACAGGCCAGGAGACTTAGTACGGGTATCAGAGGAACCTGCTGGATCAGGAGATAGAAGGCTTGTAGTAGGTGCCGAAGCCGAGGGTCGAGGAAGAGAGAGGTCCGGGTGGTCGAAGGTCAAGCCGAGATCGAGGGATGAGAGAAGCAGCGTAGTGATGAGAAAGCCGGGGTCGAGAGCCAGGGGAAGAGTCGAAGCCAAGCCGGGTCAAAACCTGAGAAGCACAAAAAGAAGCAAGAGGAGATCCACACCAGGTAAGCAGGAGCTATGCAGAGCAATGAATCCAGGGAAGGACTGGAGTAATAAAGGTGGGAGAGCCAATCAGAGAGGTAGGTGGAGCAGAGGTGTGCCGTGGAGAGTAAGCTGCTAGATGCGCGCTGTGATCCCGAAGCGGCATCAGCTGTGAAGCAGGGGGGCGTGAGTACGGCTGGAGCGAGTGCTGGGGGCGTGATGGAGCTGCCAGTGCAGTGAATAAATTATAGCCGGGAGCGCGCGCGGTGTAAGACCGTCCCGTGCGCGTCCCGGCCAACATGGCGGCCGCGTGTGTCAGCGTCGGCTGACACGGAGCCTGCCTGCGGAGGGGATATCACTGGGAGGAGGAAGGGGGAGCAGAGGCAGTCTCAGGCAGAGGTAAGGAGGGGCTGTGAGTCCTGCTTCCTTACAGTAGTCCCCCCTTGAGGATCAGCCCCAGGACGATCCTTCCAAGGTTTCAGTGGGATCTTCTTGCGGAAACGATCCAAAAGAACTGGAGCGTAGATGTGTCCACGGGGAAGCCAAGTGCACTCTTCAGGACCGTAGCCCTTCCAATGTACGAGAAACTGGACTTTACCCCTGGAGAGGCGGGAGTCAACTATGGATTGGATTTCGTACTCTTCGTGTCCTTGGACCGATACAGGATTGGGTCTATGGAGCTTTTCCGAAAAAAGAGTACTTCACACAAAAGGTTTTAACAAGGAGGTATGGAAAACATTAGGTTTCCTCATGGCTGGAGAAAGCTGGAGTCGGAAAGCCACAGGGTTGATTTGCTCCAGTATGGTGCAGGGGCCCAGGAATTTAGGAGCTAATTTGGAAGTAGGAGTCTTCAGACGGATGTTTCTAGCTGAGAGCCAGACTTTATCCCCGGGTTTATATCTGGGTGATATTTGGCGACGTCGATCTGCCTGGAACTTAAACCTCTCTGCAGACTTCTGGAGAGCCGACTGGATCTTGGTCCAGGAGTCCTGAAGTACATTGATCCGTTCGTCGGCAGCCGGAACTCCTGAGGAAGGAATGGAGATGGGAAGACGGCTGGGATGAAATCCGTAATTTACGAAAAATGGGGATTCTTGAGTAGACTCGTTTTTCGAGGAATTGATGGCGAATTCAGCCCAAGGTAGCAATTCAGACCAGTTATCCTGGGTCTTGGACACAAAACAGCGCAGGTACTGCTCCAAGGTCTGGTTGACTCTCTCAGTCTGGCCATTCGTCTGTGGATGATAGATAGAAGGTTGAGGAGCGCTCAAATGCCAGGTAGAAAGTTCAATAACACTAAAAACCACCATCCAAGGAAAATAACGTCAGAATTAATAAGATGTGTAAGTAATCTAGCCAACAATTGTGGTTAAACACCCCCTGTAGAACGGGTAGTGGGAAGCAAAGGAAAGCCCCCACCATCAATCTCATTGGGGGGTATCCCTGTAGCAAAAACAAAATAATTACTCACAATTCCTGGTGTGGCTGGTGGCCACATAGGGATTCATCAATTTGTTGCTGTTGCCTGAGTGCCATAGGACGGACTATAATCCCAGCCTTATACTGTCTCTCGGGTTCCCCAGGACAGTGAATGTGATTGGAAATTCTTCAGGCTGGGGAGCGATTTGTAAAACTGTTTACTCAAAAGGGTTAAGTTAGTTATTAACACGTCGTGTGTACATTGCCAGATTAATATTCCACTGAAATGTGTTGCTACTACCATTTGAAGGGCAGTACCATACAGCAAGTACAAAAACACTTTTTATTTTTTATTTAAAACAGCTTCTCCTAGTTGGCTGCCTTAGGGAGATTTATTCACGTATGACAATCATAGGTGGGTGAGGCTCATTCAAACCAGAAAGGCAGGAACAATTGTAATGTGTCCTTACATAAGCATAATCCATTCCTTCAGTAGGCCTCGCACTGAGCAAGATTGTGCACTCCACTGAAGAGCGTGCAATTTAATGTGACTGCAAAATAAACAGTTTGCTAAGGGTCACAAGAGTATCGCCCGCGTTAAAACTGTAATCCAA
The DNA here is from genome assembly GCF_040206685.1 of Ascaphus truei. Lineage (NCBI taxonomy): Eukaryota > Metazoa > Chordata > Amphibia > Anura > Ascaphidae > Ascaphus > Ascaphus truei. The sequence goes on from NC_134485.1 coordinate 78,507,628, forward strand.
CAATAAATAAAAGCTGCACCCAAACCACCAGCCCACACCTGTTCCATAAAGGCAAACAAAGGACATGAAACCGAGAATGTGTCCGCACTTGATGCATCTTTCAGTGCTACAGATTGACTGGGTGCAGGGGGGCTGGGCCTACAGGTTTTAAAGATCTGCAATTGTCCAACTAGCAGTGGTCAGTTCCGCTGTACTATTCTTGCTATATTCCCACCAGCAAACAACACGGAAGAAAACCGGTTTCCTTGGCATGCTCTGTGCCAGTCCTGAGAGTTTCTGGATTGGACCTTCAGCGGTGTGTACAAGACATTCCTGTCTTCCCATGATAGGACTAATACCAAGTGTGGCCCCCTGACCACCCTGCACACCATGTATTCCCAGCAGGACTAAGGTTCAAGGCAAATCCATTTGCTATAAACAAAAACACATAATTAGGCCTCGGCCATGTTGCCTGCTTGCTGGCTGAGGCGCGCTCCCGCTCAGCACTGAGCCCCTACAGCCGCAATTAGAGCGGCTGTAGTAGGGGCTCGCCTATGCTTCCGCAAGCGCGCGGAAGCGTAGGTCTTAGGGAAATGTAAAATTTCCCTGCTTGCTGGCGCGCAGGGCCGGTCACGTGAGCGGTTCGCCCAATGAGGGCGAACCAGCTCCGTGACGTCACTGGCCCGCCCCCGGCCCACCCACTGACGGCGCGCAGGGAAAGCACCCGCAAGGCCAGGGAAAGCACCCGCTTTCCCTGAGCCTCAGCGCGCCTCAGCACGCCAGCGGGAAGCCTGGCTGAGGCCTAACTGCTGACCTACAGATATCCACTCAGGTACTTTTAAAGCTGCAGTAAAGTGAAAGCTCTTGTTTTATAACACTTTCTCTACCGAATTTAAAATTTGTATATTAACTTGAAGCAAAAGGTGACATTGTGCTCATTTGCATGTAATTTCCCAGAATCCCTAGCTGCAGTGGAAGCACTGTATGCTAGGAGATAATGGTGAAAGCCAGGGTTACAGACCTGTCTGAGACATGTGAATGTGCTCACAAGTGATATTTTGTGTTGCTGTATGCTCTACGGTGGAGGGGTTTTGTCACTTTTCTACTCACCATAACTTGTTTCATGTGTGGTTGAAACCTATCACAGCTTCACATTGGCAAAGCCAGTATGATCAGCTTCACAACTAATGAGATCCACAAGGTCTGCTGTCTGCGAGGAGGTTTCCTGGATATGCAATTTTATTTTAACCTAGACTGTGCTGAAAAGCTGTGTAATACGGCAGCATAAGGCAATAAGGGTCCGTGTCAAAGTAGACTTGAAGCAAAAGGTGACACACTGTGCTCATTTGCATGCTATTTCCCAGAATCCCTAGCTGCATGCTAGGAGATAATGGAAGAAGAGTACCCGACGTGTCTGAGACATGTGACGTGATATTTGTATTTGCTGTATTTGTTGTATGGAATAGCTGTGCAAATTCACGCACAAGGCCTCAGTGTGAAAAGCGCAACAGATAATGTTGCCTGCACTTTACCCGGTCTTTTTTGCTCTATATGATAATGTGCAACATTGTGGGGGCTTTTTGTCCTTTTGCACTCTTTCTTTAGCTATAAGTACCTTTGGGAGTCTTTCTACACAGAGACGAATGTCATAACCTCACCTCTCATGAGCATTGATAAGTGACCTCTACCTACAGGGGTGCATGAGATTTTTTTTGGGGGGGCGAGGGCTGTTGCAGATGTCCCACGCTCTTCTCCAAGACATTTAAATTTAATGACGGGGACCGACTGGGTAAGTCCTCTGCAACCTCTAATTACCGAGATTCAACCGGCTCAGGAAGCATCCCCATGGCAACTCGGCGTCACATGACACAGCGGGTTCATGTGCCGTCACTCCACATGACCCCGCGGTGTCATTTGACCCCGCGGTGTCATTTGACACCACGTTGCCATGGGAACGTGATGTCAAATGACCCCGCACGCTAAACTGAGGAAAGGGAGGGGGGGGGGGGCGCGAGAACGAAGGAGAGCAGGCAGGGGTGCACAGCAAGAAAAGTTTGCGCACCCCTGCTCTATACTGTACTGCCTATTTTTTTGGTGGGGGCGGGGGGCAATTTTCTCTGAATTCCTTAGAGTATTTTTTGTCTCATTGCCTGGCTGTATTGGGTAAATTGATCTATTACATTTCACTATTAATTTGTAAACGTTCTATATTATTTTACACCTTGAATTTTCCTGTTACATGCAAAGTTATATAGCAAAAGGAAAAGAGAAAAAGGTCCCCGCTTATAAGCACTCAATCCCCCATAGGCTGCAGCCACAGTGCACGTGACCACGCATGCGATATCGCACGCGGGACAAACAAATTCATATAAGTGCACCAGCCCGCCGCTCAGCAGGATTTGGAGACAAAAAAAAAATTGATTTTTCGCGTCACGGGAACGTTTCAACCAATGAGGGGGAACCAGCCTAGTGACGTCACGGCTACTCCTCCCCATCGCACGCGTCATCTGAGTCCACAGATCGCTCAGTCTCACTATGTCCGCAGCCTGATAGTGGTCTTTGTGGAGACTGAAGTAGCGTGGTCTGAACAAATTAAAAAGTAACTTTTATTAAGATATGTACTAAAATACAGACAATAAAGAACTCCAAAGTGACAGCGGACAGACTTAAAATGAATGGTATGCAAAGTTAGTCATTTATATTGGAGGTGCCCTTTGCATTATTGTTTGGGGTGACTGATGGTAGTTAAGCCCCACCATTACCCCTATCTGTCAATAATATAATGTGTAGCCTGGTTCCAGCACCCCAGGGACCAGGGGTTAACTTTGTGTTCAGGGTGGAATGTAACTCTTTTCATGTAACTTTTCCTGTAACAAAACTTATGTTGCATATACCCCACCAATCAGGGGGCCACGTAACATTGAAGGCACCTGCCATTGACCCTCCCTATGTGTATCTATGATGTCACCATGGGGTATAAAAGGTGGGGAGGCTGCCCCAGTTAGTGCCTGTTCCAGTCATAGGTCCCACAGTTCCTGTTGGGGTTTCTGATAGCAGTGCCTGGTACACACTGCGTGGGAGCATAACCGGGAAGGCCTCCTAATGGAGGTCCCCGTACCTTGGCCTGTAGTGTGTTCCCCTGTTACCCCGGTTGGATGTGTGTGTGTTTATGTGTTGGACAGTTGTGGATGCAAGATAAGGATATATGCTGCACACCACAAAATGAATAAATGGATACAATTACTGGCGCTCCTGAGACCAGGGAAAACCAGTCAGTAATCCAAGTCTGCAGTTGAGGAAAAAAAGCGGATCAGGGCACTACGGATTTGTGAAACCTAAACTATTTTATTCAAGCCCTGAATACGACGTTTCGACCTTCACTCAGGTCTTTCTCAAGTGATAAAGTGACACTAAAGACTTATACCTCACTAATGAAGAACATGGTGTAGAGCAGAGGGAGCCACCTCCACTCATGTAGGGGGACTCTACAGATCCCACAGGTCAGGGTTTGAGTTATAAAGCAGTTGATAGAAAATAAAAATAATTCATATTTTAGAGAGTCCTTTCAAAAATGTTTTGTAGGAACAATTCCCCAGGACAACAGAATAATGGAATGTGAACGAGAATGAATAAGACTAAAGACAAAGGCTGAGGAAAGGTTCAATATACTAAACGGCCCTAAGCCATGAAGTAACTTATGGCCTATTTAATAGATGGGCCATAAGGTGCATTTACACCATGCATTGGTCATTGGTCATGTAAATAACGCCCAAAATATGTTTCGGCCAACTACAGTACATATAATTGCATTGTCTGCTCAGCAGAATGTACTCTCTGCTATTCCAAATCACAGTGCTGAACATTGTCAGGCGTACTTTTATTCATGTGCTTCAAATCACCCCATTTCATTTAACCACTTCAGTGCTAAAGGGACAAGCAATACGCGGTGACTTCTCTGGCACAAAGAGGCGGTTATCCGGATATCAGCTACATTTATTTAACCTCTTAATTGCCAAAGGGCCTACAATGCATTACCTTGTGGCTGTCACCTTTGCAAGCAGAAGGATTATATTATCTGACTCAGATTGCAGACAGACACGAGTGCCAAGCTTTGCCAGACATGCAATGACAAGGGGATACAATTTAGAGTCATGGGGGAGAAGAAACAGTGAGGGAAAATCTATTACAGGGGAGTGCAATCTTTCTCACCCTGTGCCCCCCTGCCGGCTGTCCCCCCCCCCTCCTCGCTCCCCCCCTTCTCACTCTCCCCCTCCTCCTTACCTTGGCTCCAGCGTTCTGGCGTCATGACGTCACGTTGCCATGGCGACGTGTCTCCAGAAGCCGTCTGAGCCAAGGTAAGTGAAGTTAAGGCCTCGTCCATGCTGATCGCAAGCTGCGCGATCAAATCAATGTTAATGAATTGGAGCGTCCATACTGCGCGCTCCCATGCACGTGAGCAGGCACGATTCCTGAAGAGACAATTTTTTTTGTCTTTGTCGCGCGTTGGCTCGGTCACGTGCGCGGTTCAGCCAATGAGGGCGAACTGCGCACGTGACATCGCAGGCACGCCCCCAGCAAGCCCTCGCCTCGCCCTCCCCCCCCCATGGCGCAACCCTGCAGCTCAGGAATTGCCCCTACTGTGTGACGTCATGGCACTCCATCTCACGCTTGCTAGCAGGCAGCATGGAGGCGGCCTTACAGAAGCCTTCGCCGCTTCCCCAGCATTTAATTTAAATGCCTTCGGGAAGTGTGCTTGGCCTCTGTAAACCCACGTGCCCCCCAGTTTGTGCACCCCTGATCTATTATCAGCTTGAGTCTACATTCACAAACAGATTATATTTGAAGAAAGTCTTGAGAAGGCCTGAAAAGAAATGAGTAGAAATGAATTGTTGTGGGTCCCGTGTCTATGTGGGTGCTAAGAAATGCTGAGCAGTCACATGCTTTGAGAGTGACTTCTTATCAAGGGAGTTTCCTTGCTTCCAGTAATATGAAAGTGAAATCGTTATGCAACCACCCTCACTGGACTGGACTGTGTACACGGTATAAATACATAAGTGGCTTAAGTCTCTCTAAGACTCCTTGAGCTTGGATCACTGAAAGGAGTTTGGGTAGATCACAAAGTAAAAGGGAGTTCAAAGTTCCAGTCTTGAAAAAGTGCAAATTTGTCAATACCTTTTAGAGTAGATGAGAGTTCTTTATAGATAACATATTGCACTGAAAAGCTCTTAGGTCTCTTCATGTGTGCTGTAAAGGTGAAGCATATGCGAACAACATAATATGCACATACACTATGTTCCAGTGCCATCATACTTTGCAGTCTTTACTTTGTAGTTTTGAATTTGCTTTAATGTCAGAAAGGAATTCCGAGTGGCAAATGTCACCTCAGAGGTTTCCCTGGCATGGGATGGGAATCGTGCTAGTCCTTCAGTAAAAGCTGTAACAGTATTATCAAGGATGAATCCCTCTTACACCTTGAGTGCACTGCAATTGTGACTGTCACATAACAACTAGGCATCTGCCTCCTGCAATGCATCGACCGCAGAGCTATTGCCGTACCCAAGAAAAGTCCCCAAGTCACTGACATAAAAACAGCCTCAGGATTAGGGTTGCCAGGTGGCTTCTCCAAAAATACTGGACACAATGGTGAAAGGTGCGACGCGCTCAAGACACACCCCCCCCCCCTTTCACCGCTCCATGCTGTTTCCTCCTCTCCTTAGCCCCACCCCCAGGCTCCTGACACTTCCTCCTAATTGGCTGCATTACCCAGCAGCAGTAAATTAGGTTGGAGGAAGCTGTCCAACCACCTAACAGCATCCTGCGACTCCCAAAGCCGGTCAGGTCACTATGTCCAGAGAGATAATACCGGTATACACATACATGTCCAGTATTACCTCATTTTTACTGGACAGAGTGTCCAAATACAGGACAGGTCGGTTCAATACTGGACACCTGGCAATCCTACTGAGGATTCTAAAAATGTGGTGTTGTTTTTTTTCCACATCATATGTTTATATCTTTATTTATTTATTTGTTGTTGGCAATTCAATGAGTGGGGAACAGAAAGAAAGAAATAATAAGGTAGAGGTGGGGGAGGAAGGGAACGCAGAACAAGTTTAGTTGGCGTATAAAGTGATCCTACTGCATATTAGTATAGGGAAGTATAAAACAGTACTATCATTTCTAAATGAAAATCTCTTCTTACAGACATCTGCTAAAGCCTACCAGACCTGGTTTATATCTTGAAATCTATATATATCCAACTACAAAGTAATGTACCTGATCATGTACTCCAGGTCTGAAAGGGTTAAAGAAGGAATTCACCCCTGGAGAGGAAAGGTTCTGGGGGAAGTTGTGATTCATGGTGACCTGGTTATGAGGGATCTCAGCAGAGTGGTTTACGAGGGTAATTTGTTTCTCCATTTCGAAGATACGTCTAACTCTCCAGTTTTTCACAATAGAGCAGCAGTCTGTAGATGTGAAGCAAGTGTATTAATTGCTCTCGTGGTACTGTGGATTGGTTTTCCTTAAAGCATGATTAGTGGGTCTTTTGAAGCTTTAATACCCAAATCTTGATCAATTTAGCTTTTGGTTCTACACCACAAATTATGAGATAACTGGGCACGTTCCACCAGATGGGGAAAAAAGTACTCCTTTGACCACAAACTCTCCAAATATATGAGCCCTAGCATATGGTGGTACATATAGAAGATCGAACAGCAGATTCCAAATATCACACCGATCCTCACCTGACATTTCCTACCCCCAGGTCCACCTCCGAGAGACATACACTTACGCTTCCGGATTCCGTTTTTCCGGTGCTTATTTTTTCATAAAATCGGTGTTTATTTACTTTAAAAATAATTCTGATATTTTCATTATATTAAAAGATGTGTGTTTATCGCTGTTAACAATGAAAAACAAATTGCCGCATTTGAATTTGGGGTTTAAACATGCACTTTGTTTTAGTTTCCATACTCCATCTGATGCCTTTGTCTCCTGCCTGTGGACGGGCTGCCAGGAGGCGTGGAATTTAATAGGAGAGGATGCTTCATTTACAGTGTTCGTTCGATATCGGTTTTAACATAAGTGCAAGTGGATCAGTCAGTCTTGTTTGTACGGTTAACATCTAAAACCTGAATCCCTATTTATGCTTAATGGAATTGGCCGGGGTATTTAGAAGAGTTTAGGTAACCAAGATTGATCTTTTGTGATGTTTATGAGAATTTAATCTGTACACAATTCCTCTGAAGGAATAATTTTATTTATTGACAGTATATCTTTTACTTTAAATAGTTTTTGGGACATTCCGGGGTTGTTCCTTACAAAAAACGATAATTCTGGGTTGCCCCAAAAGGGGGCAAGAGAAGGATAGTCTCTCTAATTCTTCTATGATGCCCAAATATCCCACATTGTCGGGGAGTCGTGAAAACATGATCCATGCTATGGCGCCCGAACTGGCGATATCTGCCATTGTCTTAAATGCCAGGCATCACCGATTCGGCTGCAATAACGCGGATTGCGATTTGATAATTCCCAACCAATGTGGGAGTAAGATCATCAGATGATTATAAATATGTTACTGGGGTCTAAATTTAGTGGGGATCCATAGAAGTAAACCCAACGCTTGAGAAGTTTACCAACGTCTCAATATCCACCCATTTTACTGTGCTGAACAGGAGATGCCAAGCCTGGAGATGACTCAGCTGGGCTGAAACATAATATTTTAAAAAAGGACGGAAGAGCCTAATTTCTATCAAGAAGTGAGGAGGTTAATACAGGTTTTTAACTCTTTTAATTGCTTTGACGTACAAAAGAAAGAACCTTGGTTTGAAATAGTTTTAAAGCTCTACTGTTACGCTGTGCTCACCACGGACAAGGAGGGACCCCGAAACTGAGGTGAGATGGGTAACAAACTGCACCCACAGCTACGGGGACACGCCTGGAAAGTGGAAAATAGGCGTCTGGAACCATCTGGGAGTATAAGATAAAGTAAGATACTCGCCAGATGAGAAGGGAGGTTCCAGAAGATAGTTGGTACCGAGAGCCTGGGGTCCAGAGCCGGGAGGTAGGTCGGAATCCGCAAACCGAGGTAAAGGGGTCGGGGAGTCCAGGAGGTCAGGATACAAACCAAGGGTAGAAGTCCAGAGCGGATCCACAGCCAGGCCGGTTCGGTACACAAGGGATCACTAGGAAGACAAAGAGACAGGAACTGAGGCAGGCACGACCGTGGTTAACACAGGTCATACAAAGCTATGCTCAGCCAAAGAATGAATGGCTAAGTTAAATACAGTTTACAAGCATGAGTTGGAGCTTCAAAAGTGGTACCATGTGCCTTAGACCAGATAGACTTTTCAAGCCTATGTAGAAGTACTTTAGGAGAGAAGGGTGGGGTTTGCCATGAGTACCTCCAGACCCACATATGGAACAGTCGCATTTGTATTTTATGTTTTTCCCAAAAACATTTGGTTCTGAGCGCCCTTCTCTTGGCCAGTGTGGAGGGAGCCAGATCATTACAGATTTGGACAGTGGATCCTTCAAAATCAATACAATAATAGACCTTGAGGCAGAAAGGGTTGCCTCTTTTTTAAATAGTTTTAAAATAATGCAATCTGATTAGGTCATCTCTCATCTATCCCGGCAGAACAATTCTAAACCCCTCAAGCCTCCTAGAGATCAACTTTTTTCTAATGCTGTAAAGAATTGGGAAAGTGTGAGAAAAAGAGAACATAATTCCTTTTTCTTTATAAACCTTTATTGTTCTGCACTGTGTTTGTCCTTTCTCTCTTCTCCCTCTATATTCTGGTTGAAATGGAGGAATAACCACTTCAGCTCATCACTTGGGAACACATGAGAGAATCCACCACTAAGATCCTTCACCACTCTCCCTTTCTAATTGTTATATTTATATTGATTTAAGTGTGTTTTTTTTAATTGTTTGCAGTTCTTCATTGTAACACATTTAGTTTTATGCACAAATTAGATATTGACACAGTTAGTGTGTATCCAGTGCGCTCCAAACATTTTTTCACATTGTCCTTTAAAACCGTGAGGGGGTTAATTTGGGGTTTGAGCCATGATCACTTCCTTCCAAAATCACCAATTTCTATCACCATCACTAGTGATGGACTGTGTACCCGGAAATTAACCTGTACCCAACCATATTTAAACTACCCGGAAATTTCCCGGAATCGGTCCAGGGCGCTTTCTCCTGGAGAAAGGCAGAAGCAGAGCAGCAGAAGAGGCGTACCTGCAGCTGGTGGCGGAGGGAGAGGAGGACGACGATGACATCCTGCAGTGGTCCGCAGCCGGTGACGGTGGGTGAGGAGGACGACGGCATCCTGCAGCCATTGGGAGCAGAGGACCATGTGAGCAGAGCAGGAGCATAGGAGGACAGTCGGGGAGGAGCTGCGTTGTATCAGCAGCAGACTTCCAGGTCAGACCGCTAGGGTGTGTGCTCCTTCCCGGCTGTCTTCTAGTGCCGCTCCTGCTCTGCTCTCATGGTCCTCTGCTCCCACCGCAACCGGCTGCAGGATGCCATCGTCCTCCTCACCCTCCACCGCTGGCTGCAGGTACTTCAAACCTACCTGGTCGGGTCATTTTCTTTTTTCCTGGGTACCCGGTGCCTGTTACCTGGTGATGTTTTGGACCCGGTCCATCACTAATCATCACTATTTAATAGTAATCACAACACTAAGAGCACTTAGTTTTTTTTTTTTTGCATTTCATTGACGTTACCGACAGTTTGAGCATGCTATGGCGCCCACACTTTGATAACTCCCAGCCTATGGTCCTATCCAGCACAAATTGATCCCCAGAGAGAAGACTGATCACAAAAAAATAAAGTGATTCAGGAATATTTCTTATCCGTAAATTGTTCCTTCGGAACTGGTTCTCTAAATCTTCCTGGGCATCTGTGCAACGGAGTGTTCTGACCTCATGATGTATCTTGTTCTGGGCCTGGATAATATCATCGGTGCACTTACACAGCCCAGATATTACACATGTAGCCCTCTTTCCCCCCCCCTAAGTGAGATTGGGGTGGGTAGGTGTATCTGACTACGTCTCAGTGTGGTGCTATACCTGTTGGCTCACAGGAGGGCTGAGCTTCCGCCATGGGGAACCTGGGGCATTTATATTAAGGGTACTTACTTCCAACGATGCAGCGCCTCCACCTGCGATGGCTCCCACCCTAGGGGGAGTGGTTCCTCGCAGGACAATACCAATCATCGATACTCACACAGATATATATTAACTAGGGACTTTACTCAACATGCAAGAAACAGATCACAGCAATATCAACATCATAACCTGTGTCCCTCTCTAGAGGAGACACTTACTGCGTCGCGCAGGACGCTTCCCAACACTAGGTGATCCCACCCAGTGTCCCGAGAATCCCCACCCAATGTCCCGCACTCTAATAGAGAACGTGGGTGACTGCGCAGTCACTATGAACTAATAGGCCTGTTGGTGCACATATAATACAGAGGTACCTTCCGAGCACTCCGATGCTCGGGCCTGCAACACTCTTCTCAAAGGGTCAGACGTGCGATGCCTCCGTCTGATCCTATCCAGGTACTTCTCCAGGAACCCCAACGAGGATCCCACCGCTTCACAGGAACACAACAGAATCACGGCAACACCAACCGCATCCTGGGAACAGCAACCGCCGCTATCCCTGTCTATCCCTAACTAACCCTAACGTGACAGGAACCCTAACCTAGGGCCTGTCCCTGATGAACCGCAACCTGGGGTGGCTTGGGGAAATCTCCTAGGGCCTGCGGGGTAATAACCTGCCCCACTCCCCTAACTCATCCCAGTCCTGACACTCACTGAACCCTAACACTAACACTAACACTAGCAGCTACGCACTAGCAGCTACGCACTGCAAACTTCGTAACGCGTACAGCAACTTGCTGCACACTAGCACTATGCCTTCTTGTCAGGCCTCACCGCCCTGCCAGCCGTGATCCTGACAAGACAGCACACACACACACACTAAGGGCAGCGTCCCTATCTGGGCCGTCCCTCAGCACTTACCCACTAACCTGGTGGGGAGTTGGGGCCTTACTTGGGATGTGGGGACCTTACTCGATGCAGGAGCTGCATATGCTCTCTGCACCCTTCCTTCCCTCACAGCTCCCCAGCTCCAACTGACAAACGTGCTGCAGTCCAAACAATGTATCCACTTTCCTTGCCTGGCCTTCCTAAGCCCTATTGGCTCCCTGGTGTCACATGGGGCATACAGAGGCTCATGGGACTCGTAGCCCCTGCTCAGAGTCTTCCCTGGTAGGCTAGGGGTTCGCGGGCTTTTGTTACCCTCCACTGCGCGTGTGCAATCTTTCCCGGGCTTTCTCTCTTCTCCCTGAGCTGTCCCTATGCTCGCGCGAGCTATCCCTAGCTCTGGGGCTTTCCCTGCGCCTACGCGTCCACTGCGCATGCGCGAGACGGTCCTTAATGGCGGCGCCCTGCTCTGCGGCTGCCGGGACCTTAGAGACGCGATCGCGGCCTTAGCAACGGCCCGATCGCGTCCCCGGCAACCGGCCGCAGGCAGGGGAAGCCGCGCTGCTCCCTGCTCCAGCCCCCACCCTTGGAAGCAGCCGTCGGGTCTTTCGGCACCCGCGATCGAGCTGCCCAAGGGGAGGGGGGTCTCAAGGAGCTGCGGGAGCTCCAGGCTACACTCTCCCCCTGGTGGAAAATCCAACGTCCTCGCTTGGAGAACGCCATACCCTGACATAAGGTTTATACAATTAAAATGCATGGCACAGAACATACAACACGTGTCGAATTTACCCTTCAGGTTACATTGCACTTCACACCAATTAACCAAAGCGTGCTGAGACCATTTGTGGGGAGCCCCTAATTGAACATGTGGGGGTACCTCACTTTTGCGTCCGTGAGCCTCCCCTAGAAAAATTTCTTGGAGAGCACACTCTAAAGCGACAGTTACTGGCTCTTCGCTACTTCCTCCCCCTGGTGGAAGGAGTAGCACAGTGTCTCTGAAGCAGACCCTTACCCGGTCATCCGCGGCAGGGATGCGGCAGACCAGGAGGCCAGGACCTTTTCCGCGGTCCACGACTTGGCGAATGGCACACTCCTTTTTGGGCTTACAGGAGGCCAGTCTCCCTGGATCTTCCTTTACACAGTCCTTGTCCCTACGGACTTGCGAGGCTTTCACTGAAAAGCGAGCACTGGACAATGTCTCTGTTTCACCTGACCGGGGGTAAAGAGTAGACACCCGACCACTGCGGTGATTCACGGTGGCCAACAGGTCCTCGGGGATGCTGTCAGTTCCCACCTCGGCCGTCTTGGGACCTGCCCCCGGTACTTCTGGGGCAGTCCACTTACGCGCTGAAAACTCGGGAGCGTTGGATCCCAGTCCTGGGACCACTTGTGTCGGAGCGCACGGGCTCATACTCTGTTCAGAAGCCGCAACTCTGGCCTTCTTCACGGCCAGCTCCATCGGAGATTGTGGGGAGTTAGGGAGTTCCTTACCACTCCACTGACTTGGGATGGATTCTCCCAAGGAGGACACCTCCGCCAGGACGCGATGTAGAGGGGAGCCCTTCGCCCGGGTAACCAGACTTAAGGAGCCATCGTGCTCCGCGGTCACCTGGAGGCTCACCCCCGACACCCCTGGGGCAGTCGACTCACCCTCATCGTCGTTTGGTACTGGTCCCCATTCTAGGACCGATGGTACCTCGGTAGTAGGTCGGACTGACCATTGTAGGGCGCACGGGCCCACAGCAGGGTCCGCAACATCAGGATACACCTCCTCTAGGGCACACGGGCCCACAGCAGGCTCTGCATCCGCCAAGATAGGGTGTTCATTGCTGGCACTAAAGTGGTCCGCCGGCAGGCGCATCACCACAAGTGACTGGTCGCTGGATTCACTAGAAGGTGGGGGTATATACGCCTTACCCTGTGATTCCTCTGTATAATCGCTGAGGTGGTTCGCCGGTAGGCGCATCGCCACCGATGGGACTTCAACCTTGTCCCGCTCAGGAACCGGATCTGAAATGTTCACTCGGGCACACGGGCCCTCCACAACCGGTTGTTGGTAGCGGGAATCCCTAAGTAATTTCTCCCTGAAGACAGACTTAACTTCAGCACAACTCAGAGTGATATAGAGGTCAGGCTCCTCCTCCCTAGAACAGTCTGTCTCATCCACGTTTGGTTGAAAGTCACAGTGCTTGCTCCCCCTGGTGGACTCTGAAGTAGGGGCACTTTCTACAAGGGAGTGGTTCTGGCTCTGTGCTGAGTCACTCACAGTGCAGGGGCGGGGTTCAGGTTTTCGCACCCAACCCGGACAATACTCTGCAACAATTTCTTGCACAGTCCTGGTACTCTCCCGACTTGGCGGGAGCCGCCATCTTAGGTGTGACTCTCTGCTAGAGAGAGACTCCATTTTAATCACAGTCTCTGCAATTACACTAGGGCTCTCTTCTGTATAGATAGGGGGGTAGCCTTCTGGTTTTCCCGCCAATCCCGGACAGTTTTCCTCAACACAATCTAGTGCAGGCTTGCAGCCAGCAGCACGTGCGTTCTCCTGCTTTGGCGGGAGACGCCATTTTACTGGGTCTGCGTAGACTAGGGGGTACCCCTCAGACGGGCCCCCGGGCATACACAGGGCGGACGGTGCCTCTGCCAGGCATATATCCGCAGTGGGGATGGCCACAAAAAGTATCATTTTCCCTAGGGCCGTGGGATCGTGTTCTTCTTCTAAGAAACATGCGTGCGGCCACCCTGGAATTTCACGCATATAGGACTGAACCTCAACCGCGGGCATAGTTGCGGGAAGGCCTCCTACTACCACTACCTGGCCAGGCTCCATATACTGCCTCAAAGCCCAGGCAAGGACCTCGTGTTCGGACTTCACAAACATGGCGACAAAAATAGGAATGGGACAATTTGGGAAAAAAATGGAACAGAGCACCCCAGGTCTGGATCTCAGCAGCGCCTCCAAATGTAGCCCTCTTTCCCCCCCCCTAAGTGAGATTGGGGTGGGTAGGTGTATCTGACTACGTCTCAGTGTGGTGCTATAACTGTTGGCTCACAGGAGGGCTGAGCTTCCGCCATGGGGAACCTGGGGCATTTATATTAAGGGTACTTACTTCCAACGATGCAGCGCCTCCACCTGCGATGGCTCCCACCCTAGGGGGAGTGGTTCCTCGCAGGACAATACCAATCATCGATACTCACACAGATATATATTAACTAGGGACTTTACTCAACATGCAAGAAACAGATCACAGCAATATCAACATCATAACCTGTGTCCCTCTCTAGAGGAGACACTTACTGCGTCGCGCAGGACGCTTCCCAACACTAGGTGATCCCACCCAGTGTCCCGAGAATCCCCACCCAATGTCCCGCACTCTAATAGAGAACGTGGGTGACTGCGCAGTCACTATGAACTAATAGGCCTGTTGGTGCACATATAATACAGAGGTACCTTCCGAGCACTCCGATGCTCGGGCCTGCAACACTCTTCTCAAAGGGTCAGACGTGCGATGCCTCCGTCTGATCCTATCCAGGTACTTCTCCAGGAACCCCAACGAGGGTCCCACCGCTTCACGGGAACACAACCGAATCACGGCAACACCAACCGCATCCTGGGAACAGCAACCGCCGCTATCCCTGTCTATCCCTAACTAACCCTAACGTGACAGGAACCCTAACCTAGGGCCTGTCCCTGATGAACCGCAACCTGGGGTGGCTTGGGGAAATCTCCTAGGGCCTGCGGGGTAATAACCTGCCCCACTCCCCTAACTCATCCCAGTCCTGACACTCACTGAACCCTAACACTAACACTAACACTAGCAGCTACGCACTAGCAGCTACGCACTGCAAACTTCGTAACGCGTACAGCAACTTGCTGCACACTAGCACTATGCCTTCTTGTCAGGCCTCACCGCCCTGCCAGCCGTGATCCTGACAAGACAGCACACACACACACACTAAGGGCAGCGTCCCTATCTGGGCCGTCCCTCAGCACTTACCCACTAACCTGGTGGGGAGTTGGGGCCTTACTTGGGATGTGGGGACCTTACTCGATGCAGGAGCTGCATATGCTCTCTGCACCCTTCCTTCCCTCACAGCTCCCCAGCTCCAACTGACAAACGTGCTGCAGTCCAAACAATGTATCCACTTTCCTTGCCTGGCCTTCCTAAGCCCTATTGGCTCCCTGGTGTCACATGGGGCATACAGAGGCTCATGGGACTCGTAGCCCCTGCTCAGAGTCTTCCCTGGTAGGCTAGGGGTTCGCGGGCTTTTGTTACCCTCCACTGCGCGTGTGCAATCTTTCCCGGGCTTTCTCTCTTCTCCCTGAGCTGTCCCTATGCTCGCGCGAGCTATCCCTAGCTCTGGGGCTTTCCCTGCGCCTACGCGTCCACTGCGCATGAGCGAGACGGTCCTTAATGGCGGCGCCCTGCTCTGCGGCTGCCGGGACCTTAGAGACGCGATCGCGGCCTTAGCAACGGCCCGATCGCGTCCCCGGCAACCGGCCGCAGGCAGGGGAAGCCGCGCTGCTCCCTGCTCCAGCCCCCACCCTTGGAAGCAGCCGTCGGGTCTTTCGGCACCCGCGATCGAGCTGCCCAAGGGGAGGGGGGTCTCAAGGAGCTGCGGGAGCTCCAGGCTACACACATCTCAGCTCATTTAAAGCTTTCTGCATTTCTGTTTGGGATGCTTCTTTTTTATTAAGAGGTTTTTCAAAGTCACCTTTAGTGGAAGGGTGTAAAAGTTCCTCGGACGGGGGACATGTGGCACCGCTATTTTCTATCTCCAGCTGTTCCCGCGGATCTTCTCTGAGGAAGAATTGAGCAACTTCTTGCAAATGAACTGTTCTTAGTACAGTATAACTTTCTGGCTGATACTGAACAAACGTATATGCAGACGGGGGACTTCAACTTACTCAAAACAAAAATATGTGCTTGGTTTGGAGGAGCTCCTCACTCAAGAGACCATGTCTGTCATTTTCCGCACCTGCGACGATTTTTCCAAAGTTTACTGTCGTTTTGTATTTCTTAAGACCCTCAAACAGTTAAATAAATGGAATTTATATAAAATGAAGGCCCATATTTATTAAGCAGTGCTACTTCATAGGAAAACATCCAGCATGGCCTGGCCAATATGGCTCCCTACAGCCCATTCAGGTGAATGAGTTATAAAGTGTGTTCTGGCATGGAACGTGTCATATAGAGCTGGGGTGCGCAAAGTGATGGGAGAATTTCCAGGGGGGCACGGCGGCTACAGAGGTCACGCGCGAGGCCTCTGCAGCCTCTCCTACCTGATCTTCGGTGACGCGTCACCATGGTAACCGGTGTCAAATGACGCTGCGACGTCACGTGACAGGAGGGGTGGGGGGGGGGGGTGCGAGCCGGGATGTGAGAAGGCAGGAGGGGCGCAGGGTCAAAAATTTGCGCACCCCTGTTATAGACTAAATATATCCCTTTAATGCCCAGTCACTTCAATGATCCATTATGTTTCTTCCAGCACGAAACGTGCCTTATGCAACAGCACTTAGTAAATAAGGCCCTCTGTTTCTTACTGTGCTTCGCTGCAAAAGGAACAGCAGCATTGTGCTCTCTTCTGTACTTGCTATTGTTCCCCTAATGGAAATGTGGTTGGAGATCAGATGGCAGCCTGGCTCCTGTACTGTATCTGTGATGCATTATGTACCATTACTACACATAGAGATGGGTCAAACTTTCACAGCAATCCAAATCTCTTCAGAGGATTCTACTAAACCGGAGAGCACATTCTGGGAGGGGGAGGAGCTGCTGCTAGAGCGGAGGCCCAGGGGAGCCGAGGTTGTGGGTGCTACTCCTGTTGGGTCAGACACCAGTACACCATTCCAGTCATTAGGTTGGCGCCTTAGGCTTGTCAGCTCTACATATAGTTGGTATGGAAATCCTTTTAGGAAATGTGGAATGGGACTCATTTAAATGTACTTTGCATAGCCATTAGCATATCTGCCAGCCGGGTACCTCAGCTGTGCTACTTTTTTTTTTATTTTTAAATAGCACAATTGTCTCTCCCTAAGTTATTCTTCCTGTGAATTAATCCTACGGCGGATTTAATTGCGTGTATTGGGTTTGGCTCGGAAAGTCCGGGAAAATCTGCGGGAAAAAATTCACACGCACCTCACATGAATCGGTTCATGGAAGCAGAAGTAGGTCCCAGCAGAGCGGGAACACCGCAACGCAATAAATACTTCCTGCACAACGTGACCGAAAACTCAGCATGTATGTTGGATAAATATGACAGGTTCATTATCGGCCCTTTTTTCAGCTGCTATTTTATCTGTATATAGACAGGCTGTTGTTTCCTCCACACACATACTATACACCACAGTGAGAAATGGATCCCATGTTAAAGTAGAAATTTCCACCAAATTGCACATACCGTATATATTCTTTTAAGCCTACCTGAAAAGAAGGAACCACCAAGCGTAAGACTGCCTCTGCCTTATCACGGGCAGCCCCATTGTTGCAGAGGAATCACCCTTCAAAGTTATGGCGCATATTAAAAGTAATTAACAAAGGTACCTGGACTTCACAGGCCCTTATCTTCTGAACCAGGAGCTCTCTCTGAGGTAGGACAACAGCCTGGTTCAGGCAACGTAAAATAATAATATGCATCAATTTGGTGAGATTGCCAATGTAACTGAGACTCTCATTCATCATGATCAAATTCTTCTCCAGACTCTAGATATGCGAAAACCTGTCAAATAACAGACTGTAGAAGGCATCATGACGGTGCAGCCCACTCAAAAGCACTTGCGTGTCCCTTTGTCCGTGCACTATAAACCCAATGAACTCATAGCTACTTCTATTACTGTTTTTCAACCAGGATTGAGAGTCATGTCAAGGTGCGTGCAGGTTTCTCCATGGAAAAGCTAATTATGATGTAAGGTTTGTGTACTTCTTTTGCATTGCAATTAAAATAACAGAAACAAATGTTTATCATTACATCTGCAAACACGGTCATTATGGCAACACTTAACTTCTAATGAGCTTTACTATTGATAAAATGATAGAGAACCTCAGAGATTGTATCAAATAATACTCGCAGGTGTTAAAAGATCGACAAACCCTGTCCTACTATCTCTAACTCTGCCACTTGATTCCAGGTTGTTCATCCTCTATATGGAGCAAAACACAGAATCAGTACAGAACCGGAGGGAACAAAATACATCATTCTTCAGTCTTTTGTTTTATTATTCTCAGTAGAAATAGTAAAATAAGCATTTAATCACACAGGTATCATTCCTGCGACTTCTCTCTCATGTAGCAGCAGCCATTTTGAAAGGCCTCCAGCCTGCAATATAAAGTATTCTTTATGAACGTACTGTATGAAAATGATCAAGAAAATAAAATGTGCATTTTAATTGGGAGCATGCAGCTTGCACGTTTCTGCAATAGCTTACCTGCTTTTCCAGACTAAACAAGTACTGGAGGTTCAAGAATTATAATTGAATAATATATAGCTTAAACAATGATACCCTAACATGTGGCTCAAATATTATTTTAAATAAGATCCTTTTCAGTTATGGTAAAGTAAAAAGATGTTAGGGCAGGGCCGGCTTGTTCTTTTACGGGGCTCAGGTTTTTCGCTGGGCCTCTTACTTGGCAACTCCTCCGCCGAGGACTTAGCGTCACGTGTCAATGGCGCCACCTCGTTGTCATGGCAACACAACACCATGATAACGGGACGCTGAAGGAGGAGATGCCGCTGGACAGGTAAGAGACAGTTACAGAGGGCCCGCGCTCTCCCCCGTCAATTAGCTTTATTGTTTTGAGGAAGAGCACGAGGCCTCTGTAAACGCGGGGCTTGGTGCGATGGCACAGACGGAATAGCCATCAAGCCGGACCTGTGTTAGGTTGTAGGTTTGGGATGGGTGTCCTCCCTAGGCTCCTACACATGCTCTAGTACTGAGCTTCGTAGTTAGTAGTGCGTTATAAAAAGTTCAAAATAAATAAACATGTCTAATTAGCCAAATGTGCCACCTTCTGGCTGTGAGGAGAATTGCACTATTTTGTTATTTTTTTTTTTTTACAAAAATGAGTAGCTGTTACTCCCGTTGCAATACCGCAATATAAATGAAAATAAGTACTTCAGTGCCAAGTGACGAGTTTTTTTATTTGGAAGAAAAATTGATATTTTAGAACAAGCTTCCTCAGGTCGAGCAACAGGGCCGGCGTGATGGCGGCGCTATCCGTGCCACTGCACCGAGCCCCGCGGTTACAGAGGCACCGCGCTCTTCCCCACGACAATTAAACTGATTGCCGGGGGGAGAGAGCGGGGGGAGAGAGCGGGGCCTCTGTAATTCTCTTCCCTTCTCCTGCGCGATGTCTTCCTGCAGTGTCCCTCATCATGGTGCCACGATGTCAAATGGCATCACGTGACATCATGGGGCGTCACGTTGTTATGACAATGGGGCCGCGTTGCCATGACGTCACATGAGGTCCCCGTTGATATGGCAACGAGATGCCATTTGACGTTGCGGCGCCATGATGAGGGACCCTGCAGGAAGACATCGACATCGCGCAGGAGAAGGGAAGAGGCCCCGCACCAGTTGCCTGCCCCGAGCCCGGCATTATTATCAGCCGGCCCTGTGTAACGAGCAATGCTGATTTACAGAAGCTTCTCCGAGTTTAACACCGATGTAATATCTAAGATAATCAGAGACAAGATGAGGCTGCATTGGAGGGAATGACAGAGGGGCAGAGGACTCGTAAATAAACAGACAGGGAAATGAATGAAAGGGACAGTGGGCGGAGAACCAATATCTTAGCAGCAGTGGGAGAGGGCTGCAGAGGGAGTATAGTGTAGGGCACAGGTGGCCAAGCTTTTTTTTTAGGTGTGCCAATAAATGGGCACAAATGTTGTGGTGGGTCCCTGTCCTACTGCCCCCCCCCTCTATCTCCTCTCACTCAATCCCCCCCTCCTCCTCTCTAAATTCCTCCCCATCTCCTCTCAATCAATTCCTCCTCCTCTGCTCACTCAAATTCCTCACCCCCCTCCTCTCTCAATTCCCTGCCATCCTCCTCTCTTTCAATCCCACCATCCTCTTACTCTCTCTCTCCTTCTCTCACCCTCTCATTTACCCCTCCCCGCTCTCCTTCCCCCCTCCTCTCTCAATTCCTCCCCCTCCTCTCTTCCCCCCTCCTCTTTCTCCCCCACTCAATTCCTCCTCTCTCATCCTCCCTCCTCTCTCCCTCAATTCCTCCCCCCCTCTCTCTCTGCACCCCCTCTCTCATCCCCCCTCCCTAATTTCCCCCTCCTCTCTCAATCCCTCCCCCTCTCCTCCCCCCTCCTCTCTTCCCCCTCCTCTCTCTTCCCCCCTCCTCTCTCTTCCCCCCTCCTCTCTCTCTCTTCCCCCCCTCCTCTCTCTCTTCCCCCCCTCCTCTCTCCCCTGAAAAGTCAGAGGAGATTTGAGTAATACAGACCCCCCCCCCCCTATTAGCAGAGCTTACTCAGCTCACCTTTGTTTAGATGCATAGAAAAGCATAGTTTAGTCTAATCAATTCTTGGAGACTTTGAAGATAGTGAGAAAAAAAAATAGGATTTTGATACTAAAACTTGATAAAGTCCCGTGGGACGAAACATGTCGGTGTGTGGGCTGTGTTTCTGTCCCTGTGCACTTATTAAATAAACCACCCTCAGTTTTAGAACGGAGTTGTGCCCTTCATTCATTTTTTCTACAGGAACCTTCCTGCAGATTTTCAACCCAGCTGTGCTCCTTGCTTCTCTACATTCTAAAACTCAGGGATGCACTATATCTGATTTTTTCCCCCAGTCAGTTGCTTCCCCCCCCCCCCCCCCTTTAAACCCTTGTTAAATAGCACTTATGGGGCTCGGCATCAGCAAGTGCCCGGGGACTATCACACACCTGTGACGTACACATCACCCTTCACCCGACAGTGACAGGCTCAGCTTCCTTAGGCTGCGTCCACGCTGCCGCTGAGCGCGTTTGACGCGTTTACTTCAGTGAAACTCAATATGTACGCTCACGCGGCGCTCGTGCACGTACGCTCTCCAAAGCTCAGCGCTTGGAGAGACGGGGAAATTTGATTTCCAAGCGCTGAGCAGGGTCACATGACCCTTCTCTGACCAATGAAAGAGCTCCAGCCCCAAAACCAATCACAAAGCAGCCTGAGCCATCCAATCACAGGGTGGACAGCAGAGAGCAGGAGGATGCCGATGGGAGAGACAGAGAATGGGGAGAGAGAGACAGTATCAGATGAGCGGAGAGAGAATGGAGGGTAGGGAGGGTGGAGAGTGTAAGGAGGGGAGAGAGAGGTGGGAAGGGGGGGGGAGAGAGAGGTGGGAAGGGAGGAGAGAGGTGGGAAGAGGGGAGGGAGAGAATGGAGGGACAAAGACGCGCACACACACACACACACACACAGAGACACACACAGACACACAGCCCCGATCCTGCCAATGACACACACCCCTTAAACGCCACGCCCCCTGCTCCTGCTCTCGAATTTGTGAAGGCCAGCCGAGCGCTCATGCTTGGAAAGGTGGCAATGCCACCGCTCTCAAGCATGAGCGCGCTCAGCAGCAGCATGGCGTGTTTAGTGTCTATAGGGCAAGCGCTCGGCTAGGAGGCATGGACGTCACAGCGTTAGGCCGCACTGTGGTTGGCTCACAGCATCACGTGGTGCGGCAACAGCGCGAAAATACAAATTTCTTGTATTGCCTCAGATCTGCCGCGCCAACGCTCAACTATAGCAACGTCAGGCTCACACAGGCAATTATCATTGACGCGCACGTACACAGTAGCGCACGCACTATATTACAGGCCTATGGGGTGAGGCTGAAGTTCCATTTACGTGTCTTTTGTAGTTCTCTGGTTGTCTTCTATGGACCCTATGCAACCTATTTCAATTGGCCAAGACTGCCCTCTAGTGTCCTTTTATTCCAAGTGCTCTCTTTCAATAAATCTTTGTATTGAGTTTCATTTATATGTTTTTTGTTTCTCTCCTCTCTATTTAATCATTTTATAGACTATAGCCGTCATGGATAAACCCAGCTAATATAGTTGTCCCACCTTGTGGTGATATTGGTCTTGTGGACTAGTACAGTTTCTTTTTTGAGCCGTTAGATATATATTCATAGTTGTAAATTAAATTTAAATCATATCAATAAAAAAATCTTATAGAGCCATTTTTGTTTTGCTGTGTTTTTGGCTTTATTCTAATGGATTTTGTGCTCGCATATCCTTCCATGGGTTTAATATACATTCACAGTTGAACGAATTATCATTTAAAGGTCACTATGGGATGGGATCTCTGTTATGGTCGCTTTCCTACCCCATGGTGTTTAAATAAAAGATCTAAATTAGACATTTTTAGACAAATAGATGGATCTCTGGTGTATTTTTTTTTAAAGCTAAATAAAGGGGGTATATAAGAAACAGTCATTGAGACCCGCTGAATAGTGTCTAGTGTATATATACATTTTTACCTCTTTCTGCTGGAGTTTTTTTGTCCCAGTGGGTTCTATGGTCTATCCCAGGAATGAGCAAACTTTTTAGGCCGAGCCCTCCTTTTCATCCATGAAATTTCTCGGGCCGCCCTGCCTGATGTAATTGTAATTTGCCTTTTTATTCTCCCTGCTCTTTGGCTTGCTGTCCCAAGTGTTATCAAGGTGGTGGAAAAAAACCTAGCTCAAACCCCAAGTGTCTACTGCGTGCTGCCAGGGAGTGGGTAGAACAGACAGAGAGTTGGTGTATAATGTCAAAAGGACAAGATGCACATATAGAATCCCTTGAAAGTGGCACACTGCAGACCAGTGGTTTATAATATAATAAAGGTCTTAGCACGACTGTGAACAAACAGTTAAAATAAAATGTATTAACATTTATATTACAATGGTTAAAATAATGTGGGTCCAAACTCTTAACGTATTGGACATAGATGTATTAAATTCCTATGATACTCTAACTGTCACGTGACCAGTTGTCCATTCATCCTCAAATTGATCCAAATAATGGAGTCAAGGTGTATGTACACCTATTCTGGATGTTGAATACTTGTAGGGCTCAACGTTGAACCTCTCTATACAAGTAGTGTTTTTCCATCACCTGTTATATCCTCTATATATGTTCCATGACATCTTTGGTGTTCCTTATATATGATGGCAGGGCCATCACAAAAGGTCTGAGAACTTTATCAATATATGCACTTGCTTTCTCAGTCCGATTACCAATGCCTGAAATTATAGGTCGGCCTTGTGGTTGTGTCTTATTTTTATGATTTTTTTTGGGATGCTGTAGAAAGTGAGGATGGTGGGGTTTCTGGCTGCTACATATTAAAATAAAATTCGTTTTGAGATATTACCACATTGTCCAGACCATCTTTCAAAATGATGTTGAGGTCTGTCATGAAGATTGCTGTTGGATCCAATGTCAATTCCATATAGCAGCTTTTATCTACTAAGTCATGTTTCAATTTCTAGTCCTCAGATAAAGAAGGCAATACAGTCCTCATAAAAACAGAACTTGATGGTAACATCTTTTTCATTCATTAAGTATTTTAAGAGCTTTGCTCTCGTTTGTGATGTTGTATAGACATTTGTTTTCCAGTTTAAGTGAAGGTAGAAGTCCATAGGAGGTAACAGTTTAAGCTTCCAAAGACCCTCTGTTACAAGACTGGTGAATGTGTTAATGCTAATCTCCATTTCTGGTGTAAATCTACTTTGGGCTTTTAGCTGTGTAAAGGGGCCCTTGCCTGGTGTGGTTACATTTTCTATGAACACTTCTAAAGATGTAAAATATTCTAGATCTTTCGGACGGAGATGGCTAAAACCCATATCTTTTAAAGTCGCTTTGTCCCTTTTGAGAAAGAACTTGTGTAGAAGTATTTAGCGCGCAAATAGGTTTGCATCTTTTAGACTTTTGAAAAGGTCGAAATTAGAACACGTTAGGAGAGACCCTTTGAGAGTATTTTGAGTGTATCCCCAACGAGGTTAATTACTTACCACTTCTGGTCTGGTCTACCGAAGAATCTTGGGTTCTGTGTCGTTGCCTTAAAAAAAGATGAGGGCTTAGGTGGCATATTACATTGGGTCCATTTTTACTTCTGTGTCCGATGTCTCCCATTCGTTTGGTGACTCGCTAATATTAGGGGTTTTCATTCTTGTTCTTTTGAATGGATGTCTATGCTTTCCCCTCTCTGAAATCCCTCTACTCCCTGTATTGTAATTGTACTGTAATGTCAATATTGGCTATGTACCTAGTTGGCACTATAAAAACAAAAAGTATACATACAGCTAGCTACCTGATGAATATTCCTGTCACCAATAGTGGATGAATATTCCTGTCACCAATAGTGGCCAAGGTGTTTTTAATAATGAAATGCCTTACAAATAAAATGTTATTTGAAATTGTCATTTGTTTCTTTTTAATAATTATAGCTATTTTCCGTTGTTTTCGTTATGGTTAATACATATCTTGAAAGTGTGTGTGTATACATATAATAATGTAATTAAATAAGCACACGCTCAATGTGGAATGTTAAATCACAGGTTGTAAACTAAATAAATACTCAATATGTTAAATCATAAAAAGAACTGGTAAAGTCTCAAGGCCCCCCAAGTAGGAAACTTCCTTCTATGAACACACACACACACACACACACACACACACACACACACACACACACACACACACACACACACACGGTGTACAGTATTACCACAACAGAATTCATCTTTAACAAAGTTGAGTGTTTAATTAAAAGCCAATGGAAAAATGGACAGAAGAACTTAGTTTGTATGTAAAAAGAATACATCGTTCATCTATTCTATTATTTTTCTCAGAGAAATAAAGCTGCTTCACTTTGGGGATCAATAATGTCATGACTTTCTATTGGTGGACCCCAGCAACCTTAGTTTATTTTCTTTTTCATATCCACAAATAAAAGTGTTAATATCTCGAGGACCAGGAGGTCCCCACGTAGTTCAGGTAATTAAAAAATATATTGTTTGGGGGTTAGGTTGGCGGGGAAAGAATATGTGATTTAACTTTGTTCTTTGTAGAAAATAAACTTATCAAATATGTAACAAACATAACAATATTTGTATACTCCAGCAGCCGACCAGTTGTTAGAAGGCTAACTGGACGCAAGTCTAAAAACTTGATTGCGCAGGTATGTGCAGAGTTGGTTCATCTGGTCTCTGTTTTGGCCTTCAACCCAATGCATCTCCACCAACACATTGCTGGCTTCCTCCTTCACATTAATCAAACACTTGAACAGAAAAGGGACTTTACTGCCTTGGGTTCCCAGTGACCCTTCTGAAGTAGCCTGGATCACTTCCGTTGTGGTGTCATGTTTGTCCTCCTTAATATTATCACACAGGGAGGCATCCTCTGGTTTTGAAGTTATGCTTTCATCTTCCATGACCTCAGGATTTGCATCCTCAGTGTGGGAAAGCGACACATGAGTGGTGGTACCAAGATTAGAAGATACAGAGGTGATGCTACTAGTGTTAGGAGATGCATGGTCAGTCTCAGCGGGGGCGGATGACTCTCCTGGTGTTTGGACATCTTGCTTTAAAGCCTCTTTATGGACTGGTCTTTCCTCTTTGCTTGTCTGCAAAAAGCAGTCAGAGGCTCGAGGTAGCTCTCTCAGTTGCCTCATCCGATCCCTTTTCTTTCGGCGGGTGTGAACCCAGGAGTTTTCAATCGCTGTCAGGAACAGGCTCTCTTCTTCCTTCCCAGAGGGAACAGATTTATGCTGAACCTGTTAAATTGACAAAATTAACAACTTTTGCAGTTCCACAGTGTTTGTAACAAATAGAGAATAGTACCATGTTAAACATAGAATAGACAAACAAAAGTAAACTAGAAGTGATCCCCTTTAATGGCTAACCGTGATTAAAAAGGAGTGCAAGCTTTGGGGGTGTTCTAGTCTCCACATCAATGTATTTAATGCAATTACATTTAAGGAATTCAATAGACACTTGTCTCACGAAAGGTAACTTTATTAATTCAGAGGATTCAAAAATACGTATAGCAGAATTATTCTGGGATATTTATATGCTTATAGCAGGAACAGGTCTGGAGCGCAAAAAATCCTCAAAGGGCAACAAATGCAACAATAACACAGGCAAGGTAAGTATATGAATATACTGGATGTGGGCTTCAAAAATCTCCAGAGACAGAGAGGCAAACATAGTACAGTATAGTACTTTACTGGTTCAAAACAGGGGATTATAAACATTCAAACCTGTGGGTTTCAAGCATGTCACAGAAGATTGGGGATGCCGCACAGCTCCAACAGACTTTCCACTTCTTGTGTTCCAATCGTTCAATTATTTTGGAGCCAGGATCACTGTTCAGAGTACCTGGGGAAAAAGACACGCTGACGGACAACCCACGTGGAAGCACCTCAACCCCTTCTGGGGTGTGCAGTCCGGACGGAGGGACGTTTGATCTGTGAGGAGCCAGGAACACACGAAGCAGAGAGTCTGTTGGAGCTGTGCTGCATCCCCAGCCACCTTTGACATGCTTGAAACCCACGGTGTGTTTCTAATCCCTCCTTTTGAATCAGTCAAGTACTAGGATATACTAAACTATGTCTGCTTCTCTGTTTCTTTGAGGATTTTTGAAGCACACATCAACTATATTCATATACTTACCTTGGCCAAGTTGTTGCTGTAATTAGATTGTAAGCTCTTCGGGAGAGGGACTTCTTTTCCTAAATGTCCCTTTTATGTCTGAAAAGCACTTCTTCCCATTATGGTGTTATTTGTATTATTTATTGTTTATATGATATTTAAAACCAGAGACAGAACATAAAACACAGACAGAGCTCAGTTTTAGCACATCCAGTGAAACTCATACACGGTACAGTGCCTAAATATATATGTATAAATATCTATTAAGTAAAATGGTCTTTTAGTTTAACATTTTTGGCCAAAATTGTTGTAAGCCCCTGAGCCAACTGCACGGCAGACCACAATTCAGGGGTCCCTAACGCTAATATAAATTCTTAATAACCTGTGTAATAACAGGAAGAATGATTTATAGTAAATCTGTCAATATTAGTTGCAAAGTTCTAAGTCTGAGTGAAGCTTTTATTAACCTGTACATTACCAGGAAAAGCACTCTGTAATAGAGTTGTCACAACCATCCTGCAAGCAAACAAGTTCCCCTGAGTGGAAGATGCTATGGAGTGAGCCCTTAACCATTTAAATGTGGGAGGGGGTGAGCTACTCCAATATATATTTATACATATATATTTAGGCACTGTACCGTGTATGAGTTTCACTGGATGTGCTAAAACTGAGCTCTGTCTGTGTTTTATGTTCTGTCTCTGGTTTTAAATATATATTGCCATGCTCAGTAGCACTCCCCTGTGACACTCATATGCTTATATATATGTTGTGGTTATTTTGGGGGTTCAATAGGAGCTTGTTAGGTGTCCAGTATGTTTTACAATTGTTGTTCAGCTAGTCTTGGCTGATTGGAGGGTGGCAACCTCCTACCTAATTGTAGCTCACCCCCTCCCACATTTAAATGGTTAAGGGCTCACTCCATAGCATCTTCCACTCAGGGGAACTTGCTTGCTTGCAGTTTGGTTGTGACAACTCTAATACAGAGTACTTTTCCTGGTAATGTACAGGTTAATAAAAGCTTCAATCAGACTTAGAACTTTGCAACTAATATTGACAGATTTACTATAAATCATTCTTCCTGTTATTACACAGGTTATTAAGAATTTATATTAGCGTTAGGGACCCCTGAATTGTGGTCTGCCGTGCAGTTGGCTCAGGGGCTTACAACAATTTTGGCCAAAAATGTTAAACTAAAAGACCATTTTACTTAATAGATATTTATACATATATATTTAGGCACTGTACCGTGTATGAGTTTCACTGGATGTGCTAAAACTGAGCTCTGTCTGTGTTGTTTATATGATAGTCACGTGTATTACTGCTGTGAAGCGCTATGTACATGAATAGCGCTATATAAAGATATACATACATTTGCCCTGTGAGGATTGCTGCGCTCCAGACCTGCTCCTGCTGTCTTGCTAAAGACATGCTCGTGGTGTCTGTTTTGTGTAAGCTGAATTCCCACTTGTGTCGTATTACATCAGTCCTTATTTTGTGGGATCACGGATTCACGTGTGTGTGTGGAGTCCCCTGCGATGTGTTCCTTCGTTCTCATGCACGTTTATGCTTATGACTTTTCTGTTTACTACGTGGTATGTCATTTAAGATTTCAAGAACGTAGGGCAAATATTTCTACCTTTCGAATGAATGCATGGAATGCGTCATTGTTTATATTCCTAACAAAATGCACAAGGGTTACCTCCAAGGAGTCAGAAACATATCTCATGCCAATATATGTGAACACTATGAGAAAGTAAGATTACATGTTGAAGGTCACGCAAGGTTGTTTGGATATCGGTGGGGTTACGTGACTACAATGTAGGTGGGGAAATGTACCTCCTTAGTAATTCAAGCTTCAACCAAGAGAGGTAATACAGAAGCAGGGGTGTAGCTATAGCCCGCACTCTTGGGGGGCCCGCTCTCCCCCCTGTCAGCGGCCCGGCCCCCTGCCCGCACATTAATTCCCTGCAGCAGGCAGGAAACAGAGGGAAATCCCTTCCTCTGCAGGTGGGCGGGACCTGGGTCAGGGGGCGGGACCATGATGCAGCAGGGAGGACAGAGGGGAAATCCCTTCCTCTGCAGGTGGGCGGGGCCTGGGTCAGGGGGCGGGACCATGATGCAGCAGGGAGGACAGAGGGGAAATCCCGCGTGGGTCAGGGGACGGTCCCTGAGATGCAGAAGGAAGGACAGAGGGGAAATCCCTTCCTCTGCAGAGCCTCCGTAGGTGGGAGGTCAGGGGGAGGGGCCTCAAGTAGAGCAGAATGGGGCTGGGGCTGCAGCCTGAGAGACAGAAAGGGAAAGGTTTTTTTTAATTTACTCAAATCAATTGCTGCATGTCAGATTCTGACTGACTATCTGTGTGGCTGGTTTTTGATGCACTGTTTCGGTTTGGCACACACCAAACCTATAAGTTACTGGGAAAGGTAAGAGGCAGGGGAAAGGGTTAAATCACAGGGGTAAAAACAGCGATGAAAAGGAAGAAGACAGAGAAAATGAAGTACAAGAGAGCAAAGAAAGCGAGCAAAGAGAGCAGAGAGAAAAGAGAGAGAGCGAGAGAGAGAGCGAGAGCAAGGAGAGAGAGAGAGCGCGAGAGCAAGGAGAGCGCGAGAGCAAGGAGAGCGCGAGAGCAAGGAGAGAGAGAGCGCGAGAGCAAGGAGAGAGAGCGCGAGAGCAAGGAGAGAGAGCGCGAGAGCAAGGAGAGAGAGCGCGAGAGCAAGGAGAGAGAGAGAGCGCGAGAGCAAGGAGAGAGAGAGAGCGCGAGAGCAAGGAGAGAGAGAGCGCGAGAGCAAGGAGAGAGAGAGAGAGAGAGCGCGAGAGCAGAAGAGAGCAAGAGAGACACACAGACATGTTTTTTTTTCCCCGGGGGCCCGCATATGTCTAGCTACGCCCCTGTACAGAAGTAGTCCTGACTTGGTGAAGGCGGTATCTAGTGACTATCTACTGCAGCTTTGAGAGACAGACTACATTTGTATTTCAGTGGTATTTAGCAGACATGCAGAGTTTTCTTTATACAGTAAACGCCTTGGAGAAAGGACCTACTTATAGTATGTTTATGGATAAGTTGCAATATTTATCTTTCATGCCCAAGTATGCTGCCAGGTTAAATTGCTAATGATGCCAAGTGATAAATGGGCAATAGAGCTGTCTGATAAACCCGTAAATTAAACTCGTCAGTGCCACTGGGCAAAATAAATGGTATTAGAAACCTTTGATCCAGCAACTGCTGCAGCAACTACTGGAGAAAATACAATTTATACGTTTTGTAAAGAGGCAATCCAAATATGCATTTAAAAAAAAATTGTTTAACATAGGATTGAATCTGGGGGTTGCTGGAGCCGAAATCCATTAATTTCTACTCCGGGAACCCCCTGCTTCCAGAGACACTTCCCTTTATAGGGGTGGGTCGGTAGCCGCTCCGCTCTGAAAGCAAGGATCACGTACTGGCGGAGTGTCAAAGCTCCCGCGCCCTGCTGGCCAATAGGAAGCCATGACGTCATCAGGTTCTTTAAAACCCAGCCGGGGCCGCTATTGGCTCCCCCCATAGAGGTCTGCACCCCTGGAAGCAGGGCACCCCGGAGCTGAAATTAATGGGGTTCAGCTCTACCAATAATTCAATATAGTTAAAAAAAAACAAAACAAAAAAAAAAACCTGCTCCTTGGATTGATCCGGGAAGGATTACTGCACTGATTCTTACTATATACTGTAATTAGAACAGAACGATCATTCGACTTCTAGAATATGTGCATTGGTGATACCATCACATTTTTAAAGGATCGTATTTTCCTAAACGGAAAACTGCTAAATACGTACAAATGTAGTAGGGAGAATATTATCAGGGTAACAAAAAACAAAAAAGTTAGACATGCTCCACTAGAGTGTTGTGTAGTGTTATATTGTGCTAAGGAGGACAATGTAAGCACTTTGTCTGCGATTGGGTTATTAAAAAAAATTAGAAACCTCAACATTATAAAAATACACGATAAATGAATATAAAGAGAATTTTACACAGCAGTGTGTAGGCTTCAGCTCAACTTAAAATAAATGAATAAAATCGTTCTAACATGGTGGTATTGAGAAAATCTGCAGAACACACTCGCAATAGAGAATACCTTTAAATCCGAAAGTATCTTTTTTATGCAGTGTGTAACCACGGAAATGTCTTCTGGCACCTGTGCATCTCCAAGGAAAGATTTGGCCGCTAGCATTTTCACCGTAGACTCCAGCACGGTGAACACCATGGGTTTACGAGTCTTTTCCAGTTTTCTTCTTTTACAAGGAGGCGACTAAAAAAAAAAAGAAAAAAAAAAAGGAAAAAAAACAAAATCAAATAAAAAGAACGAAAGCAAAATATATTCAAGAGCTTGTCTCTGCATACGAGGATAATGTACATTAGTGGTACTTACATTTTGGGTTAAAGTACAACCCATTTAACTGTTCAAGTTACTAAATTCACCAGGTGAAGAAAAGCTAAAAAGTGCTTATTTGCACGTTCAACCCAAACTGTAGTATTTGCTGGCAACAGCTTGAGAGATGGAGAAAATGACACAAGACATGCGAGCTGGGTAAGTTTGTGTTGCGTTTATTTAAGGCAGGCATGTCAAACATGCGGCCCGCGGGCCGCATGCGGGCCGCAACGGATATTTTTGTGGCCCGCTCACAACCAGCGCGGCGGTCGTGTGTGTCGGCGAGCGTGTGGGCGGCGGTTAAAAGTTTTGGCCGCGGGAGAAGCGAGCGCGAGTGTGGGGGAAGCGAGCAGCACGGGCGGAAGTAAAATCTGTCCTGCAGGGGCTGGAGGCGTACGGTGGCCGGGTGCCGTCAATCTGCACTCATGCCGTGTGTGGGAGGACACGGGGGCGGAGTCAAAACCCCGGCGGAGACACTGCATTTTGTGTGTGTGTGTGTGTGTGTGTGTGTGTGTGTGTGTGTGTGTGTGGCCTGCTGGGACTGGAGTCGGACGGTGGCCGGGCGCAGTCATCCTGCACATATGCCGTGTTTGGGAGGACAGCGGGGGCGGAGCCAACAGCTGAGATAGCTGCAAAAGACGTCTGTGAAACTGCTTCCTGCCTGGAATAAGGTAAGGACAAGGGGGGGGGGGGGGGAGAGAGCCGAGAGGATGATGGGGCATGGGAGGGGGGGGGAGAGGATGATGGGGCATGGGAGGGGGGGGAGAGGATGATGGGGCATGGGAGGGGGGGGGGGGGAAGAGGATGATGGGGCATGGGAGGGGGGGGAGAGGATGATGGGGCATGGGAGGGGGAGAGGATGATGGGGCATGGGGGGGGGGGAATATGATGGGGCATGGGGGGGGGGAATATGATGATGGGGCATGGGGGGGGGAATATGATGATGGGGCATGGGGGGGGGAATATGATGATGGGGCATGGGGGGGTGAATATGATGATGGGGCATGGGGGGGGAATATGATGATGGGGCATGGGGGGGGGAAATATTGATGATGGGGCATGGGGGGGGGGGAATATGATGATGGGGCATGGGGGGGGGAAATATGATGATGGGGCATGGGGGGGGGAAATATGATGATGGGGCATGGGGGGGGGAAATATGATGATGGGGCATGGGGGGGGAATTATGATGATGGGGCATGGGGGGGGGGGAATTATGATGATGGGGCATGGGGGGGGGGGGAAATATGATGATGGGGCATGGGGGGGGGAATATGATGA
Source organism: Ascaphus truei (assembly GCF_040206685.1). Taxonomy (NCBI): domain Eukaryota; kingdom Metazoa; phylum Chordata; class Amphibia; order Anura; family Ascaphidae; genus Ascaphus; species Ascaphus truei. Next base: position 78,539,920 of record NC_134485.1, read on the forward strand.
TGGGGCATGGGGGCCAGCCTGGGCAGATAAAGATGGGAGGCAGGGGGTGGGAATACGATGATGGGGCATGGGGGCCAGTCTGGGGAGATGAGATCATGATGAGGGGGGGAGGTGGGGGTATTTTTTAAATGTATTGGGGAGGTGGAGCTATTTTTTAAATGTATTGGGGAGGTGGGGCTATTTTTAAATGTATTCGGGGGAGTGGGGGTATTTTTAAAATGTATTTGGGGGCGTGGGGTTATTTTTATATGTATTCGGGAGTGTGGGGGTATTTTTTATATGTATTTGGGAGTGTGGGGGTATTTTTTATATGTATTCGGGAGTGTGGGAGTATTATTTTAATATGTATTCGGGAGAGTGTGTGTGTGGGGGGGGAGAGAAGAGAGGGGGGAGAGAGGAGGGGATTGAGCGAATGGGAGGGGGAGATGGGTGGGGAGACAGAGAATAGAGGGGATTGAGCGAATGGGGGGGGGGGAGGGAAGGGAGAGAGAATAGGTGGAGACAATGGGAGAGGGTGAGAGAAAATGGGGGGGAAGTAGAGAGAGAATGAGGACAGGGCCGCCAACAGGCCCGGTGAGTCAGTCAACCACCCTCTCTCTCTCTCTCCCCCACCCTCTCTCTCTCCCCCACCCTCTCTCTCCCCCACCCTCTCCCTCTCCCCCACCCTCTCCCTCTCCCCCACCCTCTCCCTCTCCCCCACCCTCTCTCTCTTCTCTCCCACCCTCTCTCTTCTCTCCCACCCTGTCTCTCTCTCTCCCACCCTCTCTCTCTCTCTCTCTCCCACCTTCTCTCTCTCTCCCCCACCTTCTCTCTCTCTCCCCCACCTTCTCTCTCTCCCCCACCTTCTCTTTCTCTCCCCCACTCTCTCTCTCTCTCCCACCCTCTCTCTCTCTCTCTCTCTCCCACCCTCTCTCTCTCTCCCACCCTCTCTCTCTCTCCCACCCTCTCTCTCTCTCCCACCCTCTCTCTCTCTCCACCCTCTCTCTCTATCTCCCACCCTCTCTCTCTATCTCCCACCCTCTCTCTCCCTCTCCCCCACCTTCTCTCTCTCTCCCCCCCACCTTCTCTTTCTCTCCCCCACCCTCTCTCTCTCTCTCCCACCCTCTCTCTCTCTCTCCCACCCTCTCTCTCTCTCTCTCTCTTTCCAACCCTCTCTCTCTCTTTCCAACCCTCTCTCTCTCTCTCTCTCTCCCACCCTCTCTCTCCCACCCTCTCTCTCTCTCCCCCACCCTCTCTCTCTCCCCACCCTCTCTCTCCCCCACCCTCTCTCTCTCTCCCACCTTCTCTCTCCCACCTTCTCTCTCCCACCCTCTCTCTCTCTCTCCAACCCTCTCTCTCTCTCTCCCACGCTCTCTCTCTCTCCCCCACCCTCTCTCTCTCCCCCACCTTCTCTCTCTCTCCCCCACCCTCTCTCTATCTCCCACCCTCTCTCTATCTCCCACCCTCTCTCTCTCCCTCTCCCCCACCTTCTCTCTCTCCCACCCTCTCTCTCTCACCCTCTGTTTGTCACCCTCACCCACTCTCTCTGTTTTATCTTAACTGCACTATACCTACACCGAAATAACCTATTCTGCTTTCTTCCAGATCTGACTCAAGTTTCACACGGGAGACATCGGAAGACAGGTAGAGAACACCTCCCCTCCAGTATAGTACCTTGAGGGACTGCGGATCAGGTAAGATCCCAGGTGGGATTGCTGCTTTGGAAATTGTTAAGAGGGGGCATCCTGACACTGGTTAATGTGTTCAGAAGTCATTCACGTCTGGTTTTTTTTTTGGTTCGGTTAGTGAGGTACACACACACACACACACACACACACACACACACACACACACACACACACACACACACACACACACACACACACACACACACACACTACTTTTCGAAATAAACCTACGTTTCTATGAAAATGTAAGTTTTTTTTTTTGCGGCCCACCTAGACTTAAACCTTGTTTATTTGGCCCTTGTTAGCATTTGAGTTTGACATGCTTGATTTAAGGGAACGTCGCGTGCAGTTCCATGCAGCGACCACTAGATGGATCCAAACTACTGCAATGTCGAGAGACATTCAAGGAAATCAAATTGCACCCGCCCCTTTCAGTGTACAGAAACACACCGCTGGCTGTTCATATTGCATATACGTTATAAAATTAACAATGGCTGAGAAGAAACCTCCTTTTATCTGTTCGGATCAGTTTTATTATATTAACCTTTGAATGGGTTTGAATCAGTGAAAATCATACGCTCTACTTAACAATAATTTCCTTCTATAATGCCCAATAATCCCCTCTAAACACCAGGACAATGCAGAGAAACAGTGAAGTAGGGCTTCCCTTTAGGTTATTATTGCGGGCTATTCAGCGGCGGAGATTGGTACTACAAGAATTAGCTTGGCAGCCATGGCAAGTGTTATTTGGGGGATCTATAGTAGTGACACACACACACACACTGCAAAAAATAATAATAAATGGTTTACCGAAGGTTCAACGTTCAGGTTCTGCACAGAGAACCTTTTGCACAATGAGAAAGGTCCCCTGTGCAGTGATTGCTGGTCTTCCTTCCTTTGTACATTATAATTTCTACTATGCACCCTGGCATTCTACTTATCTATGTCTGCGAATGCACAACTTGATAGATACTGTATACATATCATAGAAGAAAGATTGCAAACTGCGCTTAAAACACCACAGGATATCCACAGATGTCAATGTAAAGGGTCAAAACAACCGCAGGAGCATAGAGTATACAGAGGTTTGAAACGAGATCACTGGGACTATGTGGGATCTTATGGCAATATATAGAGGACACACACAGCAAAAGGTGCCTCAGTGTCAGTCAACCAGCAGAAACCCCAAAAGTCTATTGAATAGAAGTCCTGGAGAGATCAGATGCTGTTATAGTTTGTAGGGAGGGAGAGTTCGTGCTGCTTCTTGGGAGGAAAAAAAACACCTCCTCGCTCCAAGAATCATGTAAAAAAGATGCACAGCTTAAAATCACATCATGGTGTAGTAAATGTAATTAATACAAAATAAAGGCAGCAGAAACGAGGGATGTGAACCTCCGCGAGCCTTTCTGAAGCTCCGGCGATACCTCCATGACCCGCCGCAACCACAACTGGCAGCTAGAGTTGCCAACTAGCTTCACTCCCAAAGAAGCGATCTGCATCAAACCCTACCACGCCCAGTCTCCTGCACGTCAGCGGATGCGGAGTAAACGGCACAGGAACCCTTTGCATGGACTTTTGAGCTGTATCCAGCTCCACATTCTTAGAAGTGGTTTTAACTTTTACACCATTGTGAATGTTTTAAATCCCTCTTTTCTGTTGCTATTATTTTGTATTAATTATATTTACTATACCATGATGTGGTTTTCTGCTGCGCTTCTTTTCTAGGTGTGTCTGTGTGTCTTTCTAAGCAGAGGACTGAACTGTATAAGCAAGGTGCCAAACCTTTTTATTCTCCAATGGACCACAACATAAAATGTTGGATTATGTGTTTTCGTCTCGGCGCAATTTCCTGCCATATAAAATGAATTATGTATGTTGAAACAGGGTCTCAAGTCATTTCCGTGCATGTCCTAGTTCATCCACCTTAGAAATAATATTACTTGAAGTGTCCACAGTTGGCACACACTATACAGTATCTGTCGGCATGCCTGCAAATGTATCATTTTTATTGCAGTGTTTCTGTCTTGTGCGCATCCCCCACTCTCTATCATCAACAGCAAATCTCTTTTGGGTCCTTATTCCACATGCTGTGAAGCCGTATCCCGCTTGCTGGAGCTTAAATCTTCCTGAGCACTAGAATTTGAAATCATCACTTCCAGTAAAAAAAAAAAAAAATCTTTAACATTAAAAAAAACCCCAAAACACTAGTCCCTCCACTACTGCACTGAGGCTTCTAGCAAAGAAGCTGTTCTAAAGGTCACAAGAGAGGACAAGGGTACAAAGAGGATGCCATGGCAGTAACTCGAGTGGCTATTGAGATGCCATAGGAAAGACGTAGTGGCCAGTGCTGAACCTATTAAATGCTGGGACAGATGAAGATTTAGCTGAAATCTCGTGATTATGAGGTGTGTAAAATACCCAATGGGATTCTTAGCATGATTAGGAGACCCAACCTTTGCCAGAGGGGTCTGCAATGTAATGCAGAGGGGTTAAATAACTCCTCAATCGTTTGCCCTACAGGTCCTCAGGCAGGGCGAGGGTTTAAGATAGCAATCAATACGCTCTGCAATGTTAATCCCCTCCTCTGCGTGCGGTGCAGTGAGAATGAAAGTTAAAAAGGATTCCACATTGTCAATTTCACAAACAAAAAATTAACTCATTGTGCTAATCGTAGCCATTGTTAAAGCTGCAGACCAAGCAATAACCAACTTGTAAGTGTATGCATATATGTAGCATTTTTTTTTAAAACAACGCTGAATGACATTTTTAATGTATTATAATGGAACAAGCCGTTTTTGTTTCTATAGCAACCATTCACAAAGTCACATCCCCTTCCTCCTCTGAAACAGCCTCTGGAACACACCTTTTTGAGCCCTGCCCTCTCTAGCAGTGCACCAATTGTATCTAGTGACTGCCTGGTCACATGATCTTCCCCACAGAACTTTGCATCTTTGGTCCTCTGCTGCTGCACTGACAGCTATTTAGTGAACCCCTGAGCCAAATCTTCACTGATCGACAACTTGGCTAATTACTTATTGTGTGGATT